>NC_142951.1:23611416-23643916 GCF_046866305.1 Octopus bimaculoides | reverse complement strand
AAGAGCTGCCCAGGTCTCACTGGTACATTGCTTAATATCTGTCTCTGTAAACACTTTATTGATCCTGAGGTAGTGGTGGTGGTGCTACTACTACTACTACTAGTCTATAACACTGGTGGTAAATCTTTTTAGCCTAGCATGTTAAAATTTAAATTTCTTTAATATCATCATCATCGTTTAATGTCCGCTTTCCATGCTGGCATGGGTTGGACAATTTGACTGAGGACTGGTGGACCAGGTGGCTACACCAGGCTCCAATCTGATTTGGCAGAGTTTCTACAGCTGGATGCCCTTCCTAACACCAACCACTCCGAGAGTGTAGTGGATGCTTTTATGTGCCACCGGCACGATGGCCAGTCAGGCGGTACTGGCAATGGCCACGCTCGAAATGGTGTATTTTACGTGCCACCTGCACAAGAGCTAGTCTAGTGGCACTGGCAATGATCTCGCTCGAATGTCTTTTCACGTGCCACTGGCACAAGTGCCAGGAAGGCGACGTTGGTAACGAACATATATATATGTAAGTGATGTAATTGAAGTATCACTTACAAGTACACAAGTATTCTCTTGCAGGATTATTGTCTTCTTTATGTGCTGGTTTTTCAAAATTTTCATATCTTTAAGTGATGTAATTGGAGCATCACTTGTATGTATCCATGTATTTTATTACAGGATGGTTCTTTTCCTTTCCATGCTTGTTTTTCTCCAGGACCACAGTCTGTCACCCAAAACCCATTGCATATCACTACTAACACATGTCAAAGTTTGGCTCTTACAGTCTTGGAAGGTTGATACTTTTCAGAAGGTGCATATAGGCTTCCTTTATAATATGCGTGCATGCTTTAAAATATCTATGTGCATGCTTTAGAAGTGTGTGTGGGTATGTGCTTCAGAAAGTGTGTGTGTGCATGTGTGTGTGTGTGTGTGTATGTGTGTGTGTGTGTGTGCGCGCATGCACATGCATTTGCATACACGTTCTTGTGAATGAATATTTGTGCTTCAGAATGTGGATGGGGAAAGGGTTAGAATGTGTCAGACTGCTTTAGAATGCATGTATTCTAATGCAATAGTTCATTAATAACAGGGAAAGGGGTTCTAGAATGTATGAGAGACAGGGAGAGTAGGTACAAGGTATGGGAACAGCTCACCCCACCTTCGACATAAATAAAATAGGTCATGACACATCTCTGTAGAGACAGACACAATAGTGCGTGCGTGTGTGTATGTGTGTGTGCATGTGCGCACGCACTCTTGTATGATGTAATATAGAACTTTGGAGGGCTTCTGTCTAGATATCAGGTAGATAGAGATGACTAATTGTAAGTTACATATAGTCTATCTAACAGGATACACTATACAGCTAACAAAAGTACACCATACAGCCTAGCTAAATGAGGGCTATGGTGTATAGACAGTAACTGAAAAGCTATAAGCCTATAGATAACTGAGGGTTATGAGGCATACATCTAGGTAACAATGATATATAAACACACACACACACACAAGGGGGTGATGAAAAGTGCCTGGTTTTAAGGGTCTAACGAAAGGCCTGGTTAGAAGCCCAATCTTCCAAGTTTTTTTTTTTTTTACAAGGCTTAGAAAAACTGAAAGACTGCTACAATAAGTGTGTAAATGTGAGAGGAGAATAAATTGTATAATATCATAATGATCCACCTGTATTTTCTTTTACCCAAAGCCAGGAACTTTTCAGCGCTCTACCCTCAGGCGTGTGTGTATACACACACATATATAGCTAACAAGAGTAGAGAATTGGAGTGTGAATGGTGAATGTAGTTAGGCAGATGTATATATAAAGAAGAAGGTGTGCCATGTTACATAAATCTAGGTAGTTGTTTAGTTCTAGATAAGTCCTGATCAACAATAATGACCATCCCATTTTTTGTTGTTGACAGCTTTCCAAAAACGGTGTAGGTGTAGCTAAATTAGTAGGTAGTTATTAGTAATTTAATCAGTGAGAAATAAAGGAAAAATAACAAAATAATATGAAATATAAATAAACTAGGTCAATATTATTTTCCACTCAGGCACACACACAAAAAGACTTCCTTCAGTTTCTATCTTCCAAATCCATTCAAAAGACTTTGGTCAGCCTTGGAGCTATAGTAGAAGACAACTGTCCGAGGACTGAACTTGAAACCATGTAGGTCGGTAAACCACATTTGCAACTCCCTGTCTGTGTGTGCATGTGTGTGCGAATGTTGTTATACTTCAGAATGGTCATATTTTGCCATTAATTTGTAAAATATGACCCTCTCCAACACATGATTTCACATTAAGAATCAGGCAAAACAAATGCATTAACACATACACATACACGCATGCACGCACATGCACACACACACACACACACACACACACACACACACACACACACACACACACACATATATATATAAAATTCTGATAAAAGCACACAACCTGGTAGTTGAATTCCTGAACCAGATTGTGTTTTTGAGCAAAGCACTGCATTTCCCTTTGCTCCAGTCTACCGAGTTGAAAATGAGCACCAGCCAACTGCAAGTGCAGCCCTCTTTCCCTCAAGATGTTATACTCTCAATGTTCTGCTGGGTCAAGAGTAAGATGAGTGAGAAAATGTCTATGTCTGCTCATGACTTTAGACACCAAAAAGAATGGTGCAATTAAGACAGAATTTGGAGTGCATTGTGACCAGTGGTGTACAACATCTGATGGTCTGGTTGATACAGTGATTATATATATATATATATATATATATATATATATATATATATATATTTATACCGGAGTAAGCACATAAATGTGAAACGAGGTGGAAAACTGTCCGATGAACGGGAACGTGAAACTCCGAGTAACAGTTTTTTGTTATATTTCTGCTGCTTTTAAATAAAGTATATATATTTATATATATACACACACACACACATATATATATATATATATATAGCTGCTGCAACTGTTTTGCATGAAACTAAATTTATTTGAAAAACTATTTATTGTATCAAGGGAGTAAAGGGAAGAAAATCACAAGGCAGATTAAGGAGTAACAAATGCATTTTACTTTTGCTGTTTTCAACCTGTCTTTCTGTTGTCGATGTTTAGCCCAAAGTCAACCTTAACAAGATGGCCACTTCTAGACAGCCTTCAATTATTGGTCTGCATGATGAAGAATGACTTGGGCTTAAACAATCATCAGAGTTCTTTGTTGTCACTACTACACTCTGCAGAATCTGATGGGCCAACAGAGTTTTTGATCATCCTCATTGCTAGGGGCGGTGCGGGCATACTTAGCTGATTCCCACACTCCCACCTTGGAAGATAAAAGCCATTCCTGATAAGGTGATAAGGAGAAAGTCAAAAGGATCAAATGAAAATATTATTTGTTTACAGTAAATTAACCCTTTAGCATTCAGATTACTCTATCAAATGTAATGCTTTTATATTTACACTGTTCTGAATTAATCATGCCTTATCTCAAAGCTTCAAGATTATGATGATGTGATTATTTACAAAGAGGTGCTGAAAAGTTCCTGGCTTTGGGTAAAAGAAAATACAGGAGAATCAGTTAATTAGGAATTTTATTCAACATATTCCCCTCTCAGATTCACATGCTTATTGCAGTAGTCCTTCAGTTTTTCCTAAGCCCTGTAAAAAAACTCGAAAGGTTGGGCCTCCAACCAGGCCTTTTGTGATACCCTTAAAACCAAGAACTGATCAGCACCCCTTCATATTTTTAGAATGACATTGTTGGATAAGTGTGAGAAGACAGATCTGGGTGGTTTGAAGATAAAACAGAGAATATTTGGGCCAGATATAGCTGGTTTAAACACTAAAGGGTTAATGACAAATTTAAAAATGAGGGGTTAAGTGGATACAAACAACTGAGGGTGGGTTAACAAAGGTAGAAATTGACCTATCTTGATCTATAAATTAACACTTGGTTCAGAAAAGGGGTTAACTAGATATAGGCAGATGAGAGTGGGACAACAAAGTTAGGTTAGCTAAGACAATCCCAACTGGCAGGAAAGTCAAGAAGAACTGAGTAATAAGATAAACAAACCAATTTCAATTTTAGCATGAGAAGCTAAGTCCTTATAGCGTTTAACTCCATATGGTCTACAGTGTTAAATAAAGATCAGCTCAGCTCTTGAAGTTACAACTATATTAAGATCAGAGAGAAAGAAGGCTTGCATTTCAAGTGATAACACTGAAACTTTTACATGTGTTTTGTATTAGTTTATCTTGTACAAACCCAGTTGGTTGTCATGCAACACGGTAAAATATTACAATAAAAGAAATGAAATATCACCCCCACTCAGTACTATAACACCATAACAAGATGACCGATCTCCTCCTCTCCTTCCACTTAACAATTAAATTTAATAATGTCTCTTTGATAAAACAGAAAATGATTTCATAAGTGAAATTAATTCTATTAGCTGAGATTATACATCCTAGATAAATATATTATATATATATATATATATATAAATGAAGTTTGAAAACGCCAATATATAAAAAATGAATTTTAATTCAACATTTTGTCAGAGATATTTTTAACATGTTTCGGTTCTTGTAAAAACCAACCTTATCAAAAATACATATTTAAAAAAATTAAATTAAATGAAAAGTTCATAATTGTTCCTTACAGGTGTCAATAGTCCATGTGGGGGCATTTTTTGTTGGTTGTAGTAGTAGTAGTGTTGGCAATGGTAAATGTGTGTGTGTGTGTATATATATATATATATATATATATATATATACACACACTTTCCTATTGATACCCCTCATTTGTACCATTGTCACTTCCACCCATAATTAACATTGACAACCCCACCCTTGTTTTATCCCTCTCTCACATTCCCTCAGAACCCCACTCCTCATCTCCCAATCATTCCATCCATCCATCACTCTCCTATCCAGTGTATTATTCTGCTGCTGTATGCAATGAAATTAAAACCTGTTACTACAGACCATTTCATATTACCTTTTCTGTACTACCAGACACCACCCACTTCTCTTAACTACACCCAACTAACATCCACCTATCATTCTTATTACTGTCCTCCCTCCCCCACACACTCATATTTACCACTGACCACTTCTGTTCTCCATTCACTACATTTACCACCTATATACATCCAGTCACCTCCACTCCATGCTTATACCCATCCCTCACTCTCCCCTACACTCCTGCACCCTTACTCATCCCTCCAGATTTTTCTGTCCTCGCACTCACTTCTATTTGCCATCTTGGACGTGTTACTATGGGAATTCCTTCTGGTACCTTGTCACCACCATATTTACTTCTTAGCACCACTCCAGCCATCCCTGCCCACCCCATGTACCTGAGAGGTAGCCATGAATCTCCCTTAACCAAACCTGGCCCTTCCCTTTCAGCATACTAATTACCTCCCAATCCCTCACATAAAGTAACATACAATCTGAATAAAGAGTTCAATGCCATAGTAACAAAGTAACGCATTTATTCCAAAGAATGCTAACGAATTTGTTTCTTTCTGAAATCAAATTCATCAGAGTATCATCATCATTATCACTGAATCAAGCTTACTCAGATTTGCAAGACCGTAATTCTCCACACATATCTATCTTCTATGACATCTGATTGTTTTTTTTTGGTGACATCCAGTGACCTCTGTTAACTGATAGGTGTGTATCTGCAGGACAACCATTGAAATTGACGACCATTTTGAGTTGTCTAAAGTGGGAATGTCACTAACCAGCTGCTCCTTATTTCCCCAGCAGTGCGAAACATAAAAAAAAAAAACCTCTTCCTATTCTAATGGTTCTCTGCACAACAAGGAACATAGTTTTACCTTCACAAAACCCAGGTACCCAGCCTTTACAAGAACAGAGGTAGGGTCTGATGATGACTTAGCCAGAAGGTCAGATATAATTGTTGGAGTCTCTATCATTCTTTACAGACACTGATATCAATGTTAATAGGAAAATCAAATTCACCAGATAGAACTTGGAAGGTACCATCACCTCTTTGTCTGGAAGCTAGAAAACAAAACAGTATATTCTTCCACATACTACAGAATCAACACAGTCCACATGATTGAGGAAGTGGGGACTACCATACAGTTTCTATGTACCCAACTTCACAGACAAGGTTTGTATTGACTCCAAGGATAGAATAGAAGGCACAAGCCCAAGGTGCAACATAAATGGGCTAACACAGGTTCTGTTTGTCTAATTACACAAAAAATTCTCAGGTGGATCCAAGGGCATAGTAGAAGACACTGGGATGAAGCATGAAACTAAATCCTGAAGCACATATAGACCTATAAATAGAAGCGTGTAAATATTGGGTTGAAAAATCCTTTTGAATTAAAAAAAAAGATGAAAGCAGCCTTTGACTTTGTCTATCCAAAAGATTTTTCAACACAATATTTACAGGGTTTATATGTACTTTAAGATCCAGTTCAACACACACAGACAAACCCATCTCATTTAGGGTATAACTTTAATTCATCAAAATTGCTTAGCTCACCACATTAAATATGCTAGCATTTGTACCCACCTTACAGTTCATTTCTCATGAAGTTGACATACTTGGGTACGACCCACCTCCAGCCTTTCTTTTAAAACATCACGCCACTTGGTGCTGATTCATTAAAATTCTATATATTTATATGAAATCATGTTAAATCTAGCAGTACCAGTTAAATCTAGCAGTACTTTTATTGAGGATGTTTACTAAGATATACATGAATGCTCTGCTGAATTCTACTTAGAAAGAAAGAAACTTGTAATAATTGCATGCATGCACACACACACACACACAAGAAAGCACATAAAAGCAAAACAAAGTGGAAAAAAATAGTACTTGAATCCCAAAGGTAGAGTAATATGCTTTTATTAAAGCTGAAAAACTTTTACAAAAGTTTCACGTTTTATCATTATCATTGTTTAACATCCATCTTCCATGCATGAATGGTAGGACAGGTAGAAAATCTGCTCGAGGCTACTATGTCTGTTTTGGCAGGGATTTTACAGCTGGATGCCCTTCCTAACACCAACCACTCCACAGAGTGGGCTCAGTGATTTTTACATGGCACTAGCACAGGCAAAGTTAGTTTTGGCAAGATTTTTACAGCTGGATGCCCTTCAGATGCCAACCACATTACAGTGTGGACTAGATGTTTTTAACATGGCACCAGCACTGGTAGGGCAACCAAGTAACTCACATGAGTATATACATTTTTTCTATCATTTTTCCTCAGCAGAAAGTCATAGAAAAGATTCAAGAGCCAAGAATCAAACTGCCAGTTTGGTAAGAGCCATGTATGGAACTCTACTGATTAAAAAATTTTAAAACATGCATATACATAGGCACAGGAGTGGCTGTGTGGTAAGTAGTTTGCTTACCAACCACATGGTTCTAGGTTCAGAACCAATGCATGGTACCTTGGACAAGTGTCTTCTACTATAACCTTGGGCTGACCAAAGCCTTGTGAGTGCATCTGGTTGACAATATATATATATATATATATATATATATATATATATATATATATATATATATATATAATTTGAAGAAAAGCAACAAAAATTCAATAGGTTATAGCAGTACGCACGTTTCGTACAAACTTCATTTATTTATGTAGTGAGAACACAACATAAAATGTGCAATGAAAAATTTTATTCACCAAATCTCTTTATTTTGTTTTTGGTTATTACCCTACCAAATTCTGGTGCCACAAACATTTTAAGTACCACATTTAATCTTTTGATTAAATCTATATTATTATTATTATTATTATTATTATTATATATATATATATATATATATATATATATATATATATATATATTCACTCACAAAGCATTGGTTGATCTAGGGCTATAGTAGAACATTCTTACTCGGGTGCCAAGCAGTGGGACTGATCCTAAAACCATGTCGTTGTGAAGTGAACACCTTAACACATACCTGTGCAAATATATACATATATATGTGTATATATATTAATTGACAACCCTGAAAGAAACTACACCGCCATTATAGTAGGGCTGCAGTTGCAACGATTTACATATACAGATACACACATATATATGTACATATATACACACACACACATATATATATATATATATACATACATATATATAGACACACACACACACATACCTAAACACAATAGACACACAAATACATATATATATATATATATATATATATATATATATATATACACACACACACACACACACACACACACAGATATATATGTATATATATATATACACACAAATATATATATATATATGTGTGTGTGTGTGTGTGTATTATAATTTCTCTATCGCAATTTTACCATATATTTCTTGCTAAAACAACATTAGCTTGATATAACTTGAACAGGATATACCGATCCCACCAAAAAAGAAGTGACTGCAAAATTAGCAGACTTCTCCCGCCACTTACAATGGAAAGCCTTATTCTTCGATAAAAACAACCAAATGGAGACTACCAATCACAAAAACTAAAAAAACACCGCCACGAAACAGCCATCTGGACACCTTTGAGAACGAATTATGGGATACTTTTAGGAACCAAAATTATTTTTTTAAGTAACCTTCTACCTCCTCTCAATATTCCTCTTGTAAAGTTCAAATCATTCTGATGTTTGTCACATGGAACAAGATAAACGCAACTTTAACTCAAAAATAACAAATTGAAACAGCTGTAAATGTTATCTTAACTATAATTAAACTATGATAATTCAGTACTAATGATAAACTTCTAATTGTTACATGTTGGTCCATTTCTTATCTGAATATATTAAACCACTGTTTACCCTTTAAACTATCAGCTACAGTTAACCTTACAGCAAGGCCTATACATAGTTAGGTAATATACCAGTTGTGCCTACAGATGCATTTATCCCTTAGACAGTTGCATAACCTGTAATCCAAGACAAACAATTACATGTGTGTGTGTGTATGTGAATATAAGTGAATATGTGCATACATACATGGATGTATGCATGTTTATGAAAATTTGTACATACACATGCATTATTATCAAGGGTATTACTCCTGCTTTAGATGTGCAACTAACAACCAATAATAGTTAATTGGTAAGGGTACTATCACTACCACTATTTAGAAATAGGAGATTTACCGCTAAATATGAGAAGTCAGTTCTCTTTTATAACACACCCAGCTACACTTATTGGTGATATCCGTTAGCTATAATGTAAACTTTACGTTAAATATAGCTGAGTAGAGATAACTAATAGTCCCAAGAAATGTTTTTCTTGTCATTGTTAACCCAGGTTAGTCTTGAACCAGTAGTCCTATGATCAGAAGTGCTAAAACCATGACAGCCTCATACTACACTAATATTCTGTTTCTTTTCAAGCAGTTAGGTGTAGGTTGAAGGAAACTTAGTTGCTGTTTCTAGCAAGTTTAATGACCACCTACAAGCTATTTTATTTGGTTCATATAAAGAACTGAGGTTTTAGGGTTTAGAAAGCCATTTGTATGACTTACTTTGGTAAAGGAAAAGAGAGTGAAAACAAACAACCTACAACAATTTTGCAGAGTTGTTAGAGCGTCAAAGAAAATACCTAGTGGGATTTATTCCAGCTCTCTTTGTTCTGAGTTTGATTTCCACCAGGGTTGACTTTGCCTTTCATCTTTCCTGCAGTGGACTGGCAGGATTATTGGAACATTAGACAGGATAACTTGAGGTATTTGTTCTGGCTCTTTGCATTCTGAGTTCAAATCATATCATGGTCTACAAAGGGTGGTAGTCTTAAACTACAGCCTCACCTGGTCCATAGATACAGTAAGTAGAGTTCACTATGTTGTATGCATTTAGGTAAGGCCTCTGCTTTTGGATACCTTCCTTCTTCCCTCCCTCCCACTAGTCTTCAAAGGTCCTGCAAAAGGGCCATAGATACAACACCTTCCTCCAACTAAGTAATATTACATGTTCACAGAACAAGAGAAACTTAGAATTTTTGACGTTCACACCAGCAACACCACCACCACCACCACAACAAATCAAGAAGGAAACCCTGACACGATCACTGAAGCCTGTTAGAAATAACTAAATCTCTCTCAAATCAGTTTCAGGGAGGAGACATTAGATATAACCATGTCTGAGTGAAAATACTGAATGCCGTTGATAATAGGTTTGCTCAATCAGAGCTGACTTAAAGTTACACAACAACAACAACAACACCATAGACAGCCATCATGCCCAACTGTGTTATTAACAAAATACATTTGAATAACAAAATACACCTGAGTACCTGGGCTGGATGAAGTTAGGCCAAAAACTGTCTATATTATTTATTACTGTTGTTGTTACATAACCCTAGGTTGACCTTGATCTGGCAAACTTCATGATGAAAAGCTGATTTACTCATGATCAACCTTTACTTCAGACACAATATAATCTGGAACTTTATTATCTAATGTACCCCTTTTTACATAGTAAGATGTGATTTTCAGGGCCTGTCTGCTATTTCTAGCAGGTCATATGACCAAATAAAAGCTTCTTTGTTGCATGGAACAGTGTAGCAGTAATGTTATTTAATCCTAAGTCATCCCTGATCCAGCAGAGGTGATCAAAAAGTATCTTATTTCACTCAATACTTCCTTCTTTGTCAAAGTCAAAAACCTTTAGAAAGTATTTCCTGTGTCCATATTTGTTTGACATACATCCAAACCAAACATGCAAAAGCACAGGCTAAACATCAATATTGACTGACCAGTCAAAGAGGACCTGTAAAGTCAATATGCACCAACTCATTGCTTTGACCATCATTGTCCCTTGTGTGATCAATGCACTCGGAACAATTTCAAAGAATCTGGATGCAATACTTGAGATTTTAGAAATACCAAATATATTAGGGAGTGCATAAATGGTGCAGTGCTTAGAACAGCTTATGTGTTGAAGAAGGTGTTGTGCCTCTGAGTTACAGACAGGAGCTGAGGCACAATTACACACAACCCAACTATAGAAGATCTGTGTTGAACATCATCATCATCATCGTCGTCGTCGTCATTTAACGTCCGCTTTCCATGCTAGCATGGGTTGGACGATTTGACTGAGGACTGGTGAAACCAGGTGGCTGCACCAGGCTCCAATCTGATTTGGCAGAGATTCTACAGTTGGATGCCCTTCCTAACGCCAACCACTCCGAGAGTGTAGTGGGTGCTTTTACGTGCCACCGGCATGAAGGCCAGTCAGGCGGTACTGGCAACAGCCATGCCGTTGAACAACAACAATAACAATAATAATAATGGTTTCAAATTTTGGCACAAGGCCAGCATTTTCAGGAAAGTGGGTACATCGATTACATCAACCCCACTACCTAAAATTGGTACTTATTTTATAAACTCCGGAAGGATGGAAGGCAAAGTCAATCTCAGCAGAATTTGAACTTAAAGTGCAAAGATGGGAGAAGTGCTGCTTGCTAAGCATTTTGCCCAGCATGCTAGTGATTCTGTCAGCTCAACGCCTTAACAATAATAATAATAATAATAATAGATGTAACAATATACATAAACACACGCCGCCACCACCAATAATAACAACAACTTCTTTAAACAAAATTATAATAACTATGGACTTGTTTGTGAGTCAATTTTGTAAATCAACCAAGTAGAAATTTCATCTTTACAAAGAGCATTCAATGTTTAGCACTATATGATTCAGTGTTTTATTTTTATCCAGTCTTGCGTGTGTTAGTGTAACTAGATCGATATCATACAATTTTAATACTAAACTACAACACAAGCAGTCAACGAAAATATTTGAATTATTTTATCGCTAAACAATTCTATTTTCTTACACTAACAAATGTCAGTAGAAGACTAACACATAGCTGTTGGAATAATTAAAATAATGTTTAGTCATTGACTAATAATGGGTCTTTTTTGTTTTTTGTTTTTTGTTTTTGTTTCTCTTTTGTGTGGTGGAGGTCTCCTTGCCACGTATATATTTCAAATTAGTTTTGTAATGCTCCCTATATTAAATATATTAACATTAACTGTTGCTTTTCTTAGGCAGATGGCATCTGAACTATTTCATTTTGAAACAGTTCTATTTACCTGCACCAATAAATGTATAATAATCTTGTGCATTTACTTAGTGAGTCTTTCATCACTACTTTCACATGTACAGTAACACCTAAACTTTTCTGATGAGGACTGAGTAAGACTAAAACATGTCCAGAGCTGTCACTTGTAATTGCTGAAATCATGAAAATAATATTAGCTAATGACTAATACCAGGTTCCCCCTACCCAATGCCATCAATCTATCATTAGTTGGTGCATTAAAACATTAACACTAACTTGTCTGATTATCAATAATAATCTGTGCACAGTTTCATGTCATTAAGTATATGAACTCTAGCTATAATAGCTGCATCAATCACATTCATAAGACTTTTCTTATTTCAACAATTTTTTTAATTTTCCCACTATTTATTCTCACATGCATGCATGCACACACACACACACACACACAAACACACACACACATACACACACACACACACACACACACACACACAAAATTTTACTTTAAATAAATTGAAAGATGATGCACTGAATGATGTATGCCAAAAATTTAGGCCAATTCTCATCACCCCATCATATGCCATGGAAATCAAACCACTGGAACAGTTAAAGGATCTCTTCCTTGGTTGTTCTTCCTCCTTCAAAAGGGAAATCTTCCTTGCTGCAAAGTCAGGGGATTTACATAAAATCAAATGATTTAAAAACGAAAAATGAACTACAAGCATTCATGGTATGTGACATTGAGAAAGATGAGCCTAATGCAATACTCATGATACAAGAAGACCTCTAATTTCAAACAAGGAACCCTCACAGCAAAGATCTTCCTGAACACCAAGGCAAGTGTCCTCTCCAAGTTTCTTTCTCAAACTTACAGGCTTATGCTTAGAGTGGTCCCATCCATTCCTACCATTTTTTACCACTCCCACTCACCTTTCAATAACCTCACTCAAAGAGAGCACCTCCCTCTCCACCATCACTTTCACTTTAAGTGAAACTAGAAGTCAAAGAGGATTCTACCAAAGAGGAAACTCCCTGTCTTCATACCATTCAGTTTCATCCACCACACAACTGCTTTTGCTATAGACAAAGAGGAACTGCCTCCCTTGCCTTGTTAAAAAAAAGGAGAAGTGGAGTGGGGGGAGCAATCATCAGTGTGGACTCAGATGGTAGCCAGATCTGTCCCACACCCACAGCTTAACACTACTTCACAAGTCAACAATGTTATGAACACTGAATAAGTGTCCAAGCATTGTTGTGGTTTGTCACTTTGAACACACCTCAAACAGGCCTGTCTGACCTCACTTTCATGCCAATAGAGTTCATCTCATGCCAGTGGCACCCCCTCAAAAGCACAGTCAGACTTCTGGAAATTATCCATAGAAGTCCCCAATCCAAAAACCCTTCCAGAACAAAGATATTCAGTGATGTCTAGAGTTTCCCCAAGAGCATCATTCTTCCCTGCCACTAATTCTTTATAAATTGCAAGAGTAGAACATTCCAGCAATCCTACTGCCAGACTAGTAGAGGACAGTGCATGCCTGATGAGATTCTAGATGCCAAATGCCCAATCTCAGTTTTTGCTTCTCTCAAAGCTGTCACTCTGTTGAGAGGATGAACCACAGAAAGATATATCTCAAAAAGATTTCCCACATCTGCTTGCCATCTAGGAATCTCTACAGGTGGTGCTGCCTCAGCATGTCTGTGGATTAGCAATTAGGGCACACCCAACCCATCATACAGAGAGTGCTGGCAGCAGATAGACTGCCTCACCAGTGGAACACATTCCTTCTGCAAGAAACTGAATAATAGAATCAAGGGTAAACAATAACTGAAGCCATGTAGGTTTTCTCCACTTCTGCCAAACTTCTACCAAGGACAGTTTCTTCCAGGTCCATCTCTAGGTAAAACTGACCACCCTGTTCATTTCTTCACCCTAGTTCCTATTCACTGGAGGTCAGGACCAAACTAGGCCCTAAGCAGTTTAAATAATCTGTTGGTTTACTATCCCACAACACTGTCCAACAGCATGACCTGCCTCTCCTTAATTGGTATGCTAACCAATATAATACCAAGGAGATCTGGCTGCTATATCTAGCAATGATCTCCCACATTAGCTCAAGCACTGTACAGTTTATTATAATCAGAGATAGATATAACAATGGCAACACTGTGTAGATAGATGTCACGATGTCATGGGAAAATTTAAGATTACTATGAGTTAATGTAACACTTGGCTATTATATATACACTGCTCCCTCCTACAATTCACAATGTAGACTGTAATTCCTCCAGTAGTATTGGAACTAATGTTGGCCACTACTTGGACAAATAGGATATTTTCTCTTGGCAACTGGATATAACCTTATTTGTTCTATTTCTTTTGGGAGGGGAGAGAGAGTAGGGGTTAATTGGAGGAAGGGGCACAGTATCCATGGCCTTTTGCGAAAGGGAGAAAGAAAGGATGAAATCAAGATTCATGGATTATCCACAGACCAAAGATCAACCTCTTTAAAGCATCAAAGATATAAAAAAGGAAAGTTTAAGTCTACCACCAAAAAACAGAGAGAGAGGCTATCAGATAGGTGCCTGCATAGTTCCTGGCAAACTTGACCTACTGGAAATAGTGACCAAATTTTCTTCAAAAATTATATACTCTACATTAGACAATGTAATCCCTGCAGTAGAAAAAGATAGGAGGGACAAAGCTGGAATATCATAAATCTTCCCAATCGGGGTTGACCTACAACTAAAAAAAAACAACCACAGCTTACCAACTACACCTGTATTGCTTTACCATGACCTAAAGTATGATACCTGTGTGTTGTCACTCCTTCAGTTTTTATTACACTAGACAAACATGTATGCTAACCCCTCTACAATATCACACAGACACCCAAACTAATATATACAAAAACTAAGTATTATGAAGTCTAAGAGCAAAAAATAGCAAAGAAACTAAATATATAGTGGAGACAATAGTTTCTAAGGAGACAACCCATCCAGGTATTTCATATATATTAAAGGAGAGACTAAACAAAATGAAGCAAACAAATATGCAAAGGAATGTTATGAATGTAGGTCATTTGGTTTTCCTGATATTAACTAACAATTTACTGCATGTTTTTATCATATTAATCTGACCCAACAGAATTTATAATCAAAGGTGTTCCAACTGTGACTGCCCAATGCTTTATTCAGATATAGTGTATCTCACACTACATTATCCAATCTGTCATTTTTTCTGTTTTTTTCTTTTTTTTTCTTCTTTTTTTTCTTTTAGATAGTAGTGTAAATCTCAGATAGATTTAGCGTATTTCCAGAAATGACCATTTCAAAAGAAATAAACTCAATTAGATACATAAGCCTTCTATATTGGAATATAAAATATAATTGAAAGTAACTTGAAATAAAAATTGTATCATAAATGACTGAAAAGTTTGTCCTTATAAAATTCATTGAAGAAACATCACATCTATAGAAGAGAGGTTAAATTAAAAAAAAAAATCCAAATCCAAAATTTTCTAAGAAAATTGCTTCATCAAATAGATCCATCTTTGTAGGAGTTCTTAAACCTGACTTGATTATTTTGCTGTGCAGTAAGCAAATTCTAACACAAGGTCCTATCCTTGTTGTGATGTGATGGCTTGTGTGCATCAGTGACCCTGAGAGCTGCGCCAGCAGAACATGAGCTCCCAGTAGAGCTTCCCATCTTGTACAGGTCAAAGGGTAAAAATGTGGTTTAAAAAAAAGAGGTAAAAATGTGGTTAAAAAAAAAAAGAGGTAAAAATGCGTTTTGTAGGGTCAACATCCCTACCTAGAAAGAAAAAAAAGCAACATTACAGAAGCATTGATTACAATTCAAAACTGGGAGAAGACAAAAAGACAGCCCAGAACCAAAAACTTTGGAGAAAGATCATTGATGGCCAATGTTCCATATGGGGGCAAAAGAGCTGAAGTAAGTAAGCAGTCATGTTGAAACCTGGAAATTTAAACACATTATATTGTTTCCACGTTTTGGCACAAGGCCAGCAATTTCGGGAGAGGGACAGGTTGATTAGATCAACCCCAGTGCTCAACTGAGACTTGTTTTATTGATCCTGAAAGGATAAAAAGCAAAGCTGACATCAGCAAAATTTGAACTCAGAACAAAAATACGGATGAAATGCCACTAACAATTCTGCCAGCTTACCACCTTCTTTTAAACACATTATATTAAAATTTGCATTTGATCAGAGTGGGAGTCAGTAAATTTTCACCGAGTTGAACCCAATAACTGCTTTCAACTTTGATTCAACAACTCCATTTCCACAGCCCCTGGTCGAAATGGTTAATCAAAGTTCTAACTTCAATCAGCAAATGTGAAAAATCTATGATAAAAATATCCTAACCTCATGACAATTTTGCAACATTTCAGTGTTATGCAACAAACAAAATTGGAAAGCACCAACATAGAGGTGCCCTCTATGGCACTTTTGTTTTTAGCACTTTGTTTTTTTGCAACTGTTTTTTTTTTTTTTTTTTTTTTTCATTCTACTGGTATAATTTTCAACTTTATCATGGCTTTGGAAAGAACATCTGATAAAATGTCATCTTGAAACCAGTGTGTGTGTGTGTGTGTGTGTGAAAAAGAGAGAGAGAGACAAGGAGGGAGAGAGAGAGACAAGGAGGGAGAGAGAGACAAGGAGGGAGAGAGAGACAAGGAGGGAGAGAGAGACAAGGAGGGAGAGAGAGACAAGGAGGGAGAGAGAGACAAGGAGGGAGAGAGAGACAAGGAGGGAGAGAGAGACAAGGAGGGAGAGAGAGACAAGGAGGGAGAGAGAGACAAGGAGGGAGAGAGAGACAAGGAGGGAGAGAGAGAGAGAGAGATAACATGATACATAATAAACTATGTATAAGTCATGTTTGAAGTACAGGCAGTGCTGGCTGACCAAGTTACTCTCAGCTGACACACCCTCATATGCTATATTGATTCCTGTAATACCAGATCAGTGTACTGAGGGTAGAAAGAGAAATTATTGCTAAATTAAGCAACATAGTACCACCATTCAATGCCACAGAGCCACTGTGATCATCCCCCCACACACACACACACATACATACATACATACATACATACATACATACATACACAAACATGCTCTCGCACTCTCTCTCTCTCCCTCCCTAACACATACACTCAAACTCACACTTTCATACATACTCTCACACACCCACGCTTATACTCACCCACAATCTCTCTATCCTCCCCTCTCCCTCTCTCTAACACATACTCATACAGACACACTCACACACAATTTCTCTCTCTCTCTCTCCCCTGTTGGTAAATTGCCAAACAGAACTTGATAGACATTATTATGAAATTGGAATGATGGAATAAAAGTTCTTCTGGAAGAAGAGAGGAGGAGTAGTGGTAGGTAGCTTTGTAAGGGAAAGAGTGGGATGATATGGAAGTTCAAAAAGTCTAGGTCTGTTTTCCTCGTTATCACTGAAATAACAATTAAATATCTTCTAATGCCCACCAACATAAAAAAATACCACACATACAACTACACAAATTAACATGGATATACCACACACACACACACACACACACACACAGACACACACACACAAATATATGACAGCCTACACAAACAAACATATACACACGCAAACATATAACTACACAATTTTGCTGTAAAATAGTTTAGTTACAAATGAAAATTGCTTTGCCAGTCTTCATGTCAAACACACATACTCACACAATCTCAATAAAATGCACCCAGTCCACTGTAGTTGGTGACAGAAAGAGTATCCAGCCACAAATTGTACCAAAAACATGAAAATATAACATATACAAGTGTTGGTTTCTCTTTTTGTTGCGTGCCAATTGACAAAAAGAGCATAACTAATATACATTACCACCATCCCTACCATCCAATGTCCACTTTTACATACTTGTAGGGGTCAAATTGAACCTGTTGAGTCAGAGTTTTTATAGTTGGATACATACCCTTCTTGTTGCCAGCCCTCACCTGCTTCCAAGCAAAGAATTTTTTGCATAGCTAGACATGTTTTTCATGGAAAACTGGAAAAGAACAACCTTGCTTTTATGATGATGATCATCATCATCCTTTACAGTCATCAGGTGATATTTAGACAAGAGTACAGACACACAGACACACACACAGAGGGAGCTTCCTTCAGTTTCCATTCTCATTGCAAAGCAAGCTTCTTAATCACACAGCCATCCCTGTGCTTATTATGTTTATTGCATTAAATTTCTCAAATAGACATGATAAATATTTGAAGATAATTTGTCAGTCCACTCAGTTTAACCCTGGACTTAACTGTTGCTCTTAGTCATTAAATTACTTCAATAAAATCATGAACAAGTTTCAATTATACTTCCACAGTCTAAACTCACTTTCACCTTACAACATTACCTTCTTCCTTGTAACCAACACTATTGTTGTTGCTTAGCACAGGGTCAGTCCTGGTCAAGCAAAGCTTTTATAATCAAAAGGTACTCCACCTGTGACCAGGCAGTCATTCTGTAGATCAGGAGAATTATATTACCCAATGTATTCAAGCAGGAAGATTTGATTTGAAAGAGATTTGTTTGTTATTTCTATCACTTGCAGACATACTCTTATTGGCTTGCCATTTGCTCACCACTTGGCTTACCTAAAAGGAACTCCTCCAAGCAGCCAATAGAATCCTTGTCTACAACATCACTGACATAGAATATACCTTCCTGGTATGGATATCATACAACTAACACCATTTCCTAATATGGACATCATACAACTGACAGTCCACTAAGTATATATAACCATTACATACCAAACAGCTGATACTCCACTCCTGGCATGAACACCATATAATACTCCACTTTAAGTAAAGACACCATACAACCTGGCATAGCAAGGAGTGTTTGGGTTGTTGTTTTTTTTTTCTTTTAATTAAAACTGACCAACATTGGGAATGACCACCTCAGAGGTGATCAGAACCAGGAGAGACTGTTTTGCTGGGCACTGCTACTGGGCCTGGAACGAATGCATTAGGGAAATGTTGAAGGCACATGGCTCAATGGTTAGAGCATTGGGCTCACAATTGTGAGGTTTTGTTCAATTCCTGGACTAGGCTGTGTTGTGTTCTTGAGCAAAACATTTTATTTCTGCTCACTCAGTTGTAGAAATGATTTGCAACGTCACTGGTGCCAAGTTTTATCAACCTTTGCTTTTCCCTTGATAACATTGGTGGTGTGGAGATGGGAGGCTGGTATGCATGGACGACAGCTGGTCTTCCATAAACAACCTTGTCCAGAATTGTGCCTTGGAGGGAAACTTGCTAGGTGCAATCTCATGGTCAATCATGACCGAAAGGGGTCTTTATCCTTTACTCTAGGGACAAACGCATGGCCCACAGGAGCAGAGATTGACTGGTTACAACATATGTTGACAGACTAGTTCCAGAGTAGAAATCAACAATGGAGGACAGAGACTATTGGAGGAACATCTGTGCAGATTGAAGAAACTCAATTTAACCAACATTAGGAATAAAATCACTTTTGACATTACCAATAAACTCTTAATATCCTAAAGTGATGGTTATTGTTGTTGTGTAGCTACAGGTCAACTCTGGTTCAACAAACCAAGGGTCAATGCCATTCACTCAAGCCTTGATCAACCCATTTTTCTCTCCAAACTACATTATTGTTATTGCTTAGACCACAGGTCAGCTCTTGATCCAGTAAATTTATGATCAAAAGTTGTTAAGCTTTGACACTTCTAGTTTTATTTTTAAGGACAAGATTATCCAATGTGACCAAACCCCACCTCCACCCTGCCGCCCACCTTTTTTTTTTTCTTTTTAGGATTTGGATCATGGAGACTTGCTCGTTATTTCTAGCAGACAGTGATGAGGTACAGGCTCCTTACTGACTTCAAGAAGGTTGTGTCTAAAAGTGTTTCACTTTACTTAATAAAAAGAAAATAAAGAATTTTCAAGCCACCCAGTGCCTCACCTCTGGGTATTAATTAGAATATAAACTGGTGGGCTAAACTAATTACATATTCAAAGAATATAGAAATTAATATCTTGGGGCAAAAGATAAACTGCCTGAAAATGTAATTACTGAATCAACAAGAGGTCATATACACATCAATAGGGAGTTTCAACTTAAATATGTATCAATTTGTATTTTAATGTTGCACTAAGTGCCACTGGACAAGTATAAACCCTTGTGGAGTAAAATCCGTATTGTCATTTCAATTCCCAGTAGAATCTACATTGCTTCACTCACTCTTTCGATGATTTCAGTCAATGGATTGTGGCCATGCTACAGCACCATCTTAAAAGGTTTACAGTTGATAATAGTAACTACTTGCCAACACAAAACTTATAAACTTGTACATATTTTCTGACCCTGGAAGGAATGACAAGTCAAAATGGATTTCAGTGAGATTTGAACTTACAATGTAAAAGGATGTAACCAAATGCCATACAACATTTTGTCTGATGCTCTGTTGATTCTACCCTCCACCACACCACCTCTATCAGTCATGAGCATTACTGGTCAGGTAGCAGCAGAAATAGTAGGAGTGGTGGTCATAATGGCACTGTGCCAACAAATTTCAAGAGCTACTTTGTTGCTTGACCTGCTAGAAATAACAGTTAAATCCCTCAAATCACACATTACCATCCTTAAAAATGAGAGAACCCATTGAACAATGTAGTCCTAGATATACAAAAAAGACAGAATGTTTACAGCTGAATGAGATTATCAAAGGCATACTTAACTCTGCAAGACCATAAAACAATACCAGAACCGTGTCCTGTAGAGGGTGCTGACAAAAACCACTTTAAAATTAAGTATCCAAGGCAGATACATGTAGAAGGAAAATCCTATTTAAAAGCTTTCTGCACAGAAAACACAAGAGAGCAAAAGCAACAACAAATCATGGAGGTTTTCAGTCCCAAGACAACAACATTCCCCATTATTAGGAACAAAATACAAAACCCTAGAACCTCATCTTCCAGTCACACCAAGTGGAGACAAGAAGAGTTATAACAACAACAACAGCTAATAATAAAACATAAGAGAATTCCTCCTCACATCAGTACCACACCATCCACTCCTGAAGATGGTGACCAGATGGTGCCTGAGGATAAACTGACTTCTTCAGAAAACAAGCTACAAAAATGCAAAGTTGGAGTACACCTATAAAGAGGAGACACTCTCTACTAAATAAATACTCTTATATTATGAAGAAGAGCCAATATCTTGAGGGAGAACCAACCTTCTCTCTAAATGAAATTAAATTCACAGCCCTTTGCAAGGCTTACAAAGCTTTATCAAGACACTTATACAACATAAAATAAGAAAACTTCCAGATGAACAATGAATCAAGAAAGAAATGGGTTTGCATTTGAAACTTACAATATTTGTACAAACTTTGGATATATTGTACAAAATGTTATACTTTATCAATTCAGAAGACATGGTCCTTCAGTTGCCCACTATAACTCAAGAGCCCTTCACATAAGATTTTTATGTCCCCAACCATGACAAAAGTGGAGTAGAAGGTGAAGTTAATCAATGCAAGTGACTATTTAATTTCTAAAAATCTTGTTTTAATTATTCCACTTTATTGTATTTTCATTTGTTTCAAGTACATATTTGTCTTTCATAAATTTTTAATTCGTTCAATTACTAAGTCTTTCATGCCACTCATCTTTGTATGAGCCGTCCATCCCAATCCACACATCTTTGTAATATTTCTTTGTATATTTCCATATCTCTCTGCACCCCCTTATTATTATTATTAAGGCAGTGAGCTGGCAGAATTGTTAGCACATTGAACAAAATGCTTAGTGGCATTTCGTCCATCTTCACATTTGAAGTTCAAATTCCACCAAGGTTGACCTTGCCTTTCATCCTTTAAGGGTTAATAAAATAAAGTACCAGTTGAGTTCTGGGGTCAATGTAAATGACTTACCTCCTCCCCACAGATTACTGGCCTTGTGCCAAAATTTGGAACCATAATTATTGGTGAGCTGGCAGAATCATTCGTCTTTATGCTCTGAGTTCAAATTCTGCCAAGGTCAACTTTATGTTTCATCTTTTTGGGGATGATAAATTAAGTACTAGTTGAGTATTGGGGAGGTTGATGTAATCAACTTACCCCCTCCCCCAAATTTCAGGCCATGTGCCTTTAGTAGAAATGATGATGATGATGATGATGATGATGATGATGATGATGATGATGATGATGATGATGATGATGATGATGATGATGATGATGATGATGATGATGATGATGATGATGATGATGATGATGATGATGATGATGATTATTATTATTATTATTATTATTATTATTATTATTTAAGGTGGTGAGCTGGCAGAATTGTTAGCATGTCAGGCGAAATGTTTAGCGGCATTTCGTCTATCACTATGTTCTGAGTTCAAATTCTGCTGAGGTCAACTTTGCCTGTCATCCTTTTGAGGCCAATAAATTAAGTGCCAGTGAAACACTGGGGATCAATGTAATTGACACATCCCCTCCCCCAAAATGGCTGCCCTTGTGGCAACATTTGAAATTATTATTATTATTATTAAAGTATCTCTTACACAAGTGGGATAAAGGGAGTTGTTTGAGAATCATGTTTCTATCCCCAGGAATATCAATAAATGGAAGTGAGCTGGAAAGCAACTGAAGAAATGTGGAACCACACTTTCTACTCTCCATAGTAGTTAACAACAACAACAACTACAACAACATAAATTCATTAAACTCCTAATTTCACTCATTACTACACACAGAAGACATCCTAAACCCACACCTCCTTTTCTTCTCTCACACACAATATGCTTCTCTCTCTCTCTCTCTCTCTTTCTTTCACACACACACACACACACACACACAAATACATGGTCTGTCTCTCTTCCCCCCTCTCTCTCTTTCTTTCCTGAGGACATTTACAATATAAAGTGGTTTAAAATGACATATTTCAGAGCAACTAGAAATTAAATATAAAAAAATGAAATAAATCCTCAGAAATTTTGAGTATTTTGGTGGTTTCATATTTACTTCCCTCTTAACATTTGTTTATACACAGGTGTGAACATATATCATCATCATCATCATCATCGTTTAACGTCCGCTTTCCATGCTAGCATGGGTTGGACGATTTGACTGAGGACTGGTGAAACCGGATGGCAACACCAGGCTCCAGTCTGATTTGGCAGAGTTTCTACAGCTGGATGCCCTTCCTAACGCCAACCACTCAGAGAGTGTAGTGGGTGCTTTTACGTGTCACCCGCACGAAAACGGCCACGCTCGAAATGGTGTCTTTTATGTGCCACCCGCACAAGCCAGTCCAGGGGCACTGGCAACGATCTCGCTCGAAAATCCTACAGGAGCCAGTCAGGCGGTACTGGCAACGGCCACGCTCATACATGAATATATATAAATATTACACACACATATGTGAATATATTATATATGTATATCTAGACACATATGCATGTGAACATTTACTTATACACTTTATGGTTAAATATGTAGATATATGTAAGCTATTAATAATCATAAGCACATTTTCACACATCAACTTCTTCTTCCCTTACACATTTAAATAAATAGGTTATCTATTTTAATTCTGTAGTATTCATACCTGCCTAACTCGTGGCACATTACTGTATTAATCCCACGGTGGCACACAGTTGGGTTAACCTGAGGCGCACTGCTGAGTAAAGTGTGAACTCATTAGTTTCAGAAGAAGGAAAAAAATGTTCTAAACAAAACAAATCCTAATTTATACAAGAATCCATTGGGAGTAACAGTTAAACGCAGCCAGTCAGAGTTGTTATCTCATCAAGAAGTGACAAGGATAATGGTGGGTTTGGTGGTGGTGGTGGTGGCTGTGGTGATGGTGGTGATGGTGGTGATGTATAAGGAAGAAAATCGGTCAAGAAAGCAACTAAACATAGCCAAGCTTCTGCATTCGTTTTGCAGAAAGAAAAAGAGGTAAAAAAAGAAAAGGAACGAAACATAGCTGGAGAGAGAAAAATAAAGTAAATAGCAAGATGTGTGTGTGTGTGTGTGTGTGTGTGTGTGTGTATTTATGTGTGTATACACAGGTATGGTGGTGATGCAACAGGAAAAACTGAACACTCAAAATATGAGTATATTTTATTACATTATCATAATTTAACATCTGCTTTCCATGCTGGCATGGGTTGGATGGTTTGACTTGAGTCACTGTTGCTTCTGATAAATATTAATAAAAAAAAATATGTATATATGTATACACACACACACAGCCATAGAAACGAAGCCAAAACAAACTATGGTACTTGGTGCAGATGCCAACCTTGCCAGTTCCTGTCAAGCCGTCCAACCCATCCCAGCATGGAAAACAGACATTAAATGATAATGAAGAGAGAGAGAGAGAAAGGGGGGGGGAGAGAGAGAGAGAGAGAGAAAGAGAGAGAGAGATAGAGAGAGAAAGAGATAGAGAGAGAGAGAGAGAGAGAGAGAGAGAGAGAGAGAGAGAGAGAGGAACAGGTATAATGATGATGATGAAGAATGCCCAGCAGCAAACGACCAATATTTCAAATCATATGCTTCTCCCAGGGGCAAAATAAAAATATTACTCTACATTTTAATGTGATGAGTTCTCTATTGTATGAGACTTTTCTTAGTCTTTGGATAAAGGGTACCATATATATATATATATATATATATATATATATATATATATATATATATTCATGTGCACACACACACATTCACAGAAGGAGAGAGAGAGAGAGAAAAGAATAGAGAAAAGGATAGAGTGTGAGAGACAAGTTACTAATTTTCTACTTTTCAAAATACAGAACCATTTATTGTTCAGTGTTCCATCTGTTGTAAAGAGGTTTTGTAGAGAAAGGACTTTTTCTAAGAAAAATAAACTGGTTTGTGATCTACAGGAAGGAACATTTTACATTCAAATACTTCATCACCATCGCAACACACACCAGCTTCAGTAATTCCCCCTCCTCCACTACGATGACAATGAAGATAGTGGTGGTGGTGATGATGGTGGTGGTGATGATGATGATGATGATGATGATGATGCAGAATGGCTATGACATGACAATGCAAGGTGCAGCTACATTATCATTGTTTGTGGGAGGAGTGTATGAATGTGAAAATACTGTGTAATTTACTATGAAGGCAGCTCTCACACCTCTCTCATGCTCTCTCTCCCCCCCTCTCACATTACATGCAATGCAATGAGTCAGCAGTACAGTTGTCACTTGTATATCAGAGGACAGAGGGGGGGGGGGAACAAGGAGAGAGAGAGAGTAAAATAGAAGATCTTGGGCCAGCAATAACACTTTATAAGCCATGGTCAAATACAGTACACATGGATCAGGTAATGGACAAACTTGCTAACAGATCAGGGTTTCAAATCCATTGCAAGCAATTTCATATTTCTGGCTAAGTTATCAGCATCGTACATCCATTTTTCGATACTGGCAAATATTGGATAGGTTTTATAATGTCTCCTTTCATCATGTGACACACGCAGCAACAAAGAAGAAAAAGCTTACAATCTTCGCTGTATATGTCCTTTATTAATTTTTTTTTTTCTTTAGACATTAGAAGGGAACAAGGATTTTACATTTGGATGCCTTTCCTATCATCAACCACTTTACAGTATATGCTAGGCATATTTTATCATGCTCAGTCAATTGTGTCACTGACACTAGAGAGACTATTAATGGCAGGACTAGAGAGAATCCATCCCCTCTGCCCTGTACCTTTTTTTTTTTTTTTTCAGAGTTCTCTTAGGTTGCAATTGCTGTAGCCAACAAAGTTTCCCTTTTCTCCACTTGTACTTCCATTTTTTTTCTTTTGCAAGGCTTTATTTTTACAGCTAGATGTCCTTGCTATCACCAACTCCTTTTTTTTAGCAAAAACTGAGTGAAATTTATCATCATCTCACTGGAACTATAGGAGCTGTCTATGAAAGGATTAGAGTAATCTCTCTCTCTCACGCACACACACACACACACACACACACACACTCTCTCTCTCTCTTTTTACTCTTTATTAAATTTTTACTGTTACATTTAACATCAGCATGGACTCAGTGTATTTTATCATGCAATTACTATTTTACATTACCTTAGTTACTAACTCACAAGAATACCACCAGATAATCTAAGGAATATTTCCTGTGACAAACTATCAATCCAGACAAAGGGATAATAGCTAGCTCATCTACTTAAAACTTTTTGCAAACAACTTGCAGACGCAGGTGCTACTAGTCGAAAGCTCTGCACACTGAATGCTAGCAAGCTGATGGGGTCATCAGGAGAGAATGTATGCTATTTCGGGGATTTCCTCTCAATGGCATCATTGTGCACCGGCCCCGTTCACTGAAATGAGGCTCCGCTTGTTAGATCAACTGGTTACTAGGTTTCGCTCAATATCCCTCTAGCCATTGCTCATTATCACTTTTTAGCCAAATCCAGTGGCTTGCCTTCTCCACTGTAGTCTAGATGTCACTCGTGATGATATTTTCTTTACAAAGAGTTAGCCTAGCAACAATAGTTGCCTCACATTGTGTCCAATGAATCTTTTACATCCAACTATGATTAGAAAATGTTCTACTTTCCAGCCTAAGTCTTCACTGTGAAGCCACAACAAAACACAAATCCTTAAAAGGATCTGATATAGTGTCTACATACACACATATTACATCAGTTCTGTAGGTGCCAACAGTGGTTGCTAAACCTTCTATAAACACCAGCTAAACACCCCTCAAATCACACACTACCATTTTTCTTTTTTAAGAAAAAAGAACACATTAAATCAAGAGAACCAAGATACACTATGCCTGAAAAACAGAAATGGCAGTCATCACATCTGGAACATCTTTGACATATGGTATTTAGCAGATATAGGTATTAGATATCAATAACTTCCGTGCTTCTTCACCCTGGTTATTGACATTCAATGTAACTAGTCACTGATACTGTCCATTATTAACTGTGATCGTTGATACCCTAATCCCAAACACCTAATCATTGATACTCTTCTGCAATGTATCAGGCCACCGATGCTCTGCTTCAGAGAAGAGGAACCAGTGGCCTTTTGAAGGACTAAGTACATCTTTCTGAAAGAAGTACAATGTTTGAAAGAAGCAGAATGACGATGTGGCCTTGTCAGATGGAGGTTAACTTCACTGTGGTCTTCCAACATAAAAAAGAAGGTTCCCTCACCTCTACTCCACTTCCTAAAATCTAGTCACTGATACTTCACTGATACTTCACTGTATATATTAGATTATATTCTATTCCAATCTCTAAGATTCCGCATCTTCCAGCTTTTTCACTTAGCTTGTCTGGAAAGGTAAGTAGATATAGGAGTACACATATATGTATGTCAGTGTGCTTTTTTTTCTTTACTTCATGCCTAAAGTAAACAGCCATGCTAGCAAAAACAGAGGGAAGGGCGTAGCTTAGTTCTCCAATGCAGATCATAATTAAATGCAAAAACACAGTATTAACAACAATGAAGAAGTAGAAATGGTAAAGCGCCAAAATTAATCATTTCTTTCACTGTTTAGTTTAGTTTACACCTGAGGTATTTGTTCTGGCATTATACATTCTGAGTTCAAATCCTACAAAGGTCAACTTTCTCTCTCATCCGTCTGACGTTAACAAAATAAAGTACCAATCAAGTACCAGAGTTGATTTGACTCACCCCCTCCTTAGAAATTTGTGGCTTTGTGAATATGTTAGAAAGTATTATTAGTATTGTTGTTATTATTACTATCACCATGCACAATTCCTCACCAATACCTCTCTCTCCAATCACCACCACCACCACCACCAATGCATGTTGCCACTTCTTGCCAATTGGCAACTTGAGAGTTGAACAAAATGTTTAGCAGGTATTCCCTCTGGCTCTTTACATTCTGAGTTCAAATCCTGCCAAGGGAAACTTTGTCTTTCATCCTTTTGGAGTCAATAAAATAAACAGCTAGTCAAGTACTGGGCTCAATGTAGTCAACTAACCCCCTTTTCCTAAATTTGCTGGCCTGGTGCCAAAATTTGAAACAATTATCTTTATGATGATAACTATTAACTTGATAATTTTTCTTCAGTTAAAATATTTTTTAAAGTTTCAATTCTCTTGGATTAAAATGCTGCCTAAGTTGACAGGATAATAGTAAAATACAATTCAAATCCTGGAATATCTAGGTCCTGTTGATCTCTAAAGATCATGAGGGTACCTCAGGGCTACACCCTACAGAGGGAATGGAGAGGATGTAAATCAAGCTGGCAGTGTTGCAGAGTGGAAACATGTTTCAGAGTAAAATTAATTTGAAGGCCTTCTGCCCAAAGTTTGGAAAGTAAGGGAAAAAAAGAGGAGGAAGGTAAGTACAGACATAGCAACAGTAGGCCTACACAGTGTAGTCCATAGCTGTAACTACTGTTTCCAGAGCACAAGCAGTGACAGCTCTGAGCATAGTTGGAGAGGACACAAAATTACCACACGTTCAGTGCCACTGGCACTAAGGAGCCAGTGAGGTAGGGCATCAAGCTTTATGTAGCAGTTCTATAGTTCTACTCCACTGTCTGGTGAGAACAGAGAAAGGTGAAGACTGGAGGAAGGTGAGAATAAGACATTGAAAAAAAGGACAGAAATAGAATGAGTCCTGTATAAAGGTACACCCTCTTGGAATGCCTGAATTTGATGGTAATCCAAAAGGACAGTTACTAGAAACACTGAGAGAACAAAACAAAAATGCGCACTTTTGCAGAAAAAAATGGTGGGGAGAAAGACTGCCGAGAGACCCCAGAGCATTGGTTCTCAACCTTTCTTAGCTATGGCTGCCACTTTGATTACTATTTAATTCTGGTAGACCCCCATAACTGTTTGATGTTTACAAACTAGTTTTATAAATACTTCTTTCAAAATACTTATTTTGTTCATCACACATTCACTTCTATAAGTTGAACAATGTAAAACATTAGAGAGGGAAACTTAGCTGTTTATAAATATATATATACATCCATAGTAACATTTTTTTCATGCACCCTTAAAATAATACTGCAGACCCAATTTACTATTCTACTAACACGGACCCCAAAAAACCTTGTATGGACCCCAGTTGAGGACCATTGCCCTAGAGGATAGCTAGTTGCTGAAATCAACATTAACAGTTTATTAACAGCTAAAGGGACACTACCAAGAAATGTTAGAGACTTCACAATTTAGATTAAAACAGAGATGACCACAGACAAGTTCAAAGGACAAAGTTTGTGGTCAGTGATCAGCCAGTGCTCTGATTCTACCTAAGAGATAGCTTTTTACCTATTTATGGATAGGTGTTGCCTTAATTTGTTTTTATATGCTAAACTTTTAATTTCTTTCGATACATATTGTATAGATAGCATATTTTCACTACCTGGAGATGTATATATGCACACATCGCCAAATTGTGTGTGTGTGTGTGTGTGTGTGTGTGCACACGCACGCATTGATATTACTAAAACACACATGTAATACAGCAAGGTAGAAGAATCATTAGCAAGCTCAGGAAAATGCTTAGCAGCATTTCATCCGTCTTTCTGTTCTGAGTTCAAATTCTGCCAAGGCCAACTTTGATTTTTGTCCTTTCGGGGTCGATTAAAAAAAGGAGTATATTTGGGCACTGAGGTCAATGTAATTGACTTACTCTCTTCCCCAAAATTGTTGGCCTTATGCCGAAATTTGAAACCAATGTTAATCACACGAATGTATTGTAACCTCTTTTGTACAACATATTTTGTACTAGATGCACCCTTCTAACTAATTAAAAAAAAAAAATGGTGGCCATAGCAATGGTAGCGACGAATGTGGTAGTAGTGGTGGTAGCAGTGATAGTGGCAAATTAACAGGATCAGCATGTCAGACAAAATACTTTGAAGCATTTGCTCCAGCTCTTTATGTTCTAAGATCAAACCCCATCAAGGTCAACTTTACCTTCCACTCCTCTAGGGTTGACAAAACAAAGTAGCAGCCAAGTATTTGTGCGGGGTCAATGTAACTGACTGACTAACTCCCTTCACACTTAAATAGCGGTTTTGCACATAAATTACAAACACCGCAGCAGATTAATTAGTAATGCGGAAACTCTTGCATTTAATGATTTAGCTTTTTACATTTTGAGCTCAAACGTAACCAGGGTCAACTTTGAACGGGTCGTCCTCCAGTGAGTCAATAAATTAAATGCCAGTCAAGCACAGGGATTACATATAATCAAATGATCCCATCCTTACAATTTGTGGCTCTGTGCCTATATTAAGAATCATCATCATCATCATCCTCACCATTCTAATCATCATCATAGCAGTCACCATAAACATCGCCGTCGTCATTATACATCCATTACACCATATTGGCATCAGTTAGTGTCACTACCTAGTGTAGTTTATTATCAGAACAGAGAAAACTGCTCGTCTTTAGCATGAACGTTACAGTTGCATACCCTCCCTATCAGCAACTACTTTTAAGCATGGATTAGGTGGATTGTATCATGGCACCAGCACTAGGGTGGTTGCCAGTGAGCAAAACTCATTATTAAAGGCCTCAGATTTGATCCTCTGCAACCCCAGGACTTTTTGTTAAAAATTACGGTGGCTTGCCGATATTAATAGAGCAACATTTATTATGCCTTGCATTATTTAGTCACAGCCCTTTCAGTTCCAAGTTCAGGCTCAATCCAGGTCAACTTTGCCTTTCATCTTTCCAGGACCAACCAAATAAAATACCAGTTAAGCATCAGGGTCAATAAAATCAACTGCTCCTCTTCCCTCAATTTCTGACTTTGTTCCTATGTTAGAAATTATTATGGTTATTATTATAATTATTATTATTATTATTATTATTGATGAAAGACTGAGATATGTGGTGCATTGCTGTACACAAGTAGATACACTCACCACAACAGAATTGATATCCTAAAACCAAGGTGTAACGTAAAAAGCACTGGTGTTGGTACCACATAAAAAAACACTAGTGATGGTGGTATGCAAAAAGCCCTGGTGCTTGTTCCACATAAAAATCCCTAAGGTTGGTGGGTTCCACATAAAAAGTACTGGTGCTAGTCCCACGTAAAAAGCACTGGTCATGGTGCCATGTAAAAAGCAGCCTGTACACTTTGCAAAAAAAGGGCATCCAGCTGTAGAAAGCAAGCCAAAACACTATGAAACCTGATGCAGCCCCTGGCCTTGCTATCAAGCTGTCCAACCCATACCAGCATGGGAAACAGACATTTTATCATCATCATCATCATTAGCAATAGTGTTCAAATCTTGCATGCTGAGGGTCACTCTATAATCAACTGTACCCTCCCTCCAAAAACAGTAGCCTAGTTCTGATGTTAAATAACAATTATTACTCATTTAGTTCATTTCATTTCTCTGAAAGAATATTGATTGACTGCCAGAGATTCATACAAGGCAAAGAGGAAACTGATAGATTCACACCTTTCCCTCCATGGCATGGCAGCATCGACAGAGGTGGGGTACAGAAGTAGCTCCTTATCATTTGGAATGCTTCCTCAAAGAAGTCAGTTAGATATGAAAACTTTCTATTCTGTATGGCTATTGGCTATTACAGCACTATGCGTGGCGTTATGCTATTACGTAAATGTATGCTTGGATGAATAAATAAAATGTGATCATATGACACACCAGTTGAATGTAAGTAAACTCTACCCTCGTCCTCTAACCCCATCCTCATCTCATACACACTGCTGTATTTATGTAGTAGTAAGATACAAGCCAAGGTTTATTCCATGTCTGCAACAAGAGAAACTATCACAAACATAGAAGATAGACCAATAGATTAAAAAGAGATGGTTAAATTCTGAGATAGATAGACAAGCAGAGAGATAAATAGAGAAAGAAATCGATAGACAGTTATATACACAGAACAATTATATATATGTATGTATGTATGTTTGTGTGAATTATATATATACACACACATATACATAGACACGCACAGATATATTGACATTCATTTACATCAGAAATATACATATGAAATACATCATATATACACAATGTATATATGATGTGTGTATGTGTGTGTGATTATTCTAAATATATACACACGCGCACACACACACACACACACACAAAGATTATGTGTATTAGAGATATATCTATAGGTGGGAAAATATATAAGAATGATAGATATATAAGTGACTTTCAGACATAGATATACAGAAGAACAGATAGCTACATATATATATAAATGAATGTGTGTATGTGTATATATATATATATATATATATATATATATATATATATATATATATATATATATATATATATTATGATTGACCGTTGACTGAACACTATTCAATTTTTTTTCTCCGTGTTTTTCTCCTTG
>NC_142951.1:23584879-23609879 GCF_046866305.1 Octopus bimaculoides | reverse complement strand
AGATACATAGCTAGATACATACAGAGACAGACATAGATATTACAAGTGCAGGCATGACAGTATGGTTAAAAAGCTAACTTCCCAGCCATGTGGTCTTGGGTTCAGTCCTGCTGTGCAGCACTTAGGGCAAGTGTCTTCTACAAGAATTCTGGGCCAACCAAAGTTGTGAGAGGATTTGATAGGTGGAAACTGAAAGATGCTCCTCATGTGTGTGTGTGTGGGGGGGGGGTACTCTTGGCTTGACACTACATGGTGGTCATAAATGAGCATTACTGTCATACAAAGCAATGCTGTCTGTTTCTAGGCTTCCTTGGGAAACATGTCTGGCCATAGGGAAATGTTCCCTTGTTTGGAAACTGGTGAGGGTTGGCAAAAGGAAGGGCATCCAGCCATAGAATATCTGCCTTAACGAGGTGAAAACCTGAGCCATACAAGCAAAGAAAAGTGGACATTAATGACGATAATGATTTCGTATTTCTCTCTCTCTCTCTCTCTCTCTCTCTCTCTCTCTCTCTATATATATATATATATATATATATATATATATATATACATACATACACACACACACACACACACGTACGTGTGTGTGTGCTGGGACGCTGCCTTAAAAACTTTTTAGTCAAACAAATTGACCCCGGTACATATTTTTTTTTATTTAAGCCTGGTACTTATTCTATTGGTCTCTTTTTGCCAAACCACTAAGTCATGAGGATGTAAATACATTAACACTGGTTGTCAAGTGGTGGTGGTGGGGATAAACACAGACACAGAGACACACACACACATACACATCACCATAACTTTCATTTAATGTCCATTTTCTATACTGGCATGGGTTGGACCATATATATATATATATATATATATATATATACATATATACGAACAAGCTTCTTTCAGTTTCTCTCTACCAAATCCACTCACAAGGAGTTGATTGACTCAGAGCTATATTAGAAGACACTTGCTCATGAGGCCACAGAGTGGCAGTCAACCCAAATATGTTGATTGGGAAGCAAAGGTCTTAACCACACAGCTATGCCTGAGCAAATACATATATAGATGGTTCTTCATTGCTCTTTGATGACAAGAATTCAGGTGTTTGATCAACTGAGTTACCTGCTCAATGAATTAGCAATAAATTTGCATTCTGCAAACACATGCAGTAAGTCTCAAACATAATCAGTATCACATGGTATGTGACAAGGAAGACTGTGATTTGTCACAAGCATAATATGGGTGAATAATTAAACAGTTTTATTCACAAGCACAAGGAATCTTAAGCATATAATCATTTTCTATTATCTCAGGTTGACCCATTTTTTGTGAGTGAAATTGCGTTAGCAGAAAATGAAAAGAAGCCCATCAAATCATATGTGCAATTTCTTATATGTTTCTGTGTCTGTCTGTACCAGCGCAAGAGAGACGATTGCGCTGGTATGGACATGTGGTGAGAATGGATGAGGATAGCTGCGTGAAAAAGTGCCACACCCTAACAGTTGAGGGAACCCATGGAAGAGGTAGGCCCAGGAAGACCTGGGCTGAGGTGGTGAGGCAAGACCTTCGTACATTGGGCCTCACCGAGGCGATGACTACTGACCGGCACCTTTGGAAATGTGCTGTGCGTGAGAAGACCCGGCAAGCCAAGTAAGATCGTTGCCAGTGCCCCTGGACTGGCTCTTGTGCGGGTGGCACATAAGATGCACCATTTTGAGCGTGGCCGTTGCCAGTACCGCCTGACTGGCTTCCGTAGGATTTTCGAGCGAGATCGTTGCCAGTGCCCCTGGACTGGCTTGTGCGGGTGGCACATAAAAGACACCATTTCGAGCGTGGCCGTTGCCAGTATCGCCTGACTGGCCTTCGTGCAGGTGACACGTAAAAGTACCTACTACACTCTCTGAGTGGTTGACGTTAGGAAGGGCATCCAGTTGTAGAAACTCTGCCAAATTTAGATTGGAGCCTGGTTTTGCTATCCGGTTTCACCAGTCCTCAGTCAAGTCGTCCAACCCATGCTAGCATGGAAAGCGGACGTTAAACGATGATGATGATGATGATGATGATGATGATGATATATATTTTAGATGCAGACATGACTGTGTGGTAAGGAGTTTGCTTCCCAACCACATGGTTCCGGGTTCAGTCCTGCTGTGAGGCACTTTGGGCAAGTGTCTTCTACAATAGCTCTGGGCTGACCAAAGCCATGCGAGTGGATTTGGTAAATGGAAACTGAAAGAATCTCGTGTGTATGTGTTTGTCCACCACCACTGCTTAGCAACTGGTGTTGGTTAATTTACATCCCTATGGCTTAGCAGTTTGGCAAGAGACTGACAGAATAAGTATCAGGCTTAAAAGAAAATATGTACTGGGGGAGGGGGGGGGGTTCTTTTGACTACAATTCTTCAAGGCAGTGACCCAAAGATGGGACTCTAGCAAGCACTTTGCATGGACTGAACGATTCCCTTATCACATCCGACACAAACTGACCCCTCCACATTATGTATGACTTGTACCAGACAACCTCATGCACAAGTCTTTTGACGATGCATTCTGAAACTTTGAGATCCTTTGCAATGACTGACTTTCTCGAGTTTTCATCAATTATTTCTTGGCCTTTTTGTACAAAGTTGTGTGGTCTGATGATATTAAGACCCTCTGCATGTGTTTTGCATTTAGCTACTGATGTTGGAGCCTTGTTAGCAGCTTCCAGCTATTTTTGAACTTTGACAACTGAAGGATCAGGCAACTTTCAGGAAGTGAGTTATTTCTGTGTCATTATGCTGCTCTTTTAAGGTAATGATTACAGGGCACCTTTTCATTTGCAACGTTAACCTGAGACATTATTTATCCGAAGAGGTAAAAAAAAAAAAAAAGAAAAGAAAGTTAAAGCTCTTGAAAGAGGTATCCTCAAAAAAACTGACACACCCTGTGTATTCTCTCTCTTTTAGTCATTGGACTGTGGCCATGCTGGGGTACCACCATGAAAGGTTTAATCAAACAAATCAACCCCAGTACTTATTCTTTAAAGTCTAACACTTCTATCTGTCTCTTTAGCCAAACTACTAAGTTATGAGGATATAAACAAATCAACACTTGTCTACCAATGGCACAAATAAATATATGCACACAGACAAATATATATAAATTGGGCTTCTTTCAATATCTGTTTACTAAATCCACTCCAAGGCCTTGACTGGCCCAGGGCTATAGTAGAAGACACTTCCCCAAGGTGCCACACGCTAAGACCGAACCAGAACCATGTGATTAGGAATCAATCTTCTTAACACACAACAATACCTGTGCCTCTGTGTGGGGGTGTGTGGTGGGGGACACAGACACACCTGAAACTAGTATCATATTTAAAATGACATTAATTCTCCTTTACAAAAAAAAAAAAGCACCAAAAGTTACCGTTTTGTTTCTGATTTTTTTTTTGGGGGGGGGGTATTCTTTTTGTGTATGTTTGTGTTATTGTTTTTTTGCTGCCAGTTAATTTTCTTCCCTTTGTTTTCTCCTGATTGTTTTATAAAACAGAGGGGAAATAAAAGATATGATCGCTATGGAAACAGGAGAGTTACTTATCAGAAGTGGAAGAGAGAGAGAGAGCAGTATCTACAGTAGCTGACTGATGCAAATAATGATGTTAAGATGATATTGGATATTGTGATGGATTTACTGTCATACAGAATAGTGTGGCGTCATACAGAGTAGTGTGATAAAGTACAGAGCAGTAGAATATAACACCATTTTTGTATATACTCTACGTTATATAACTATTTTATGATAACAAACAGACTCAAGGGACAAGGGCTGAGAGTTCCATGCATTGGCACTTATCGAACTAGTTACAGATTGAAGAGCTTTGGATTTATGCATTTATATATATATATATATATATATATATATGTGTGTGTGTGTGTGTGTGTGTGTGTGTGTGTGTGTGTGTTTTTATATATATATATATATATATATATATATATATATATATACATAGATACATACACACACTGACTAATATTTAGTTAGCAGATGTAGATAAAGAGTAAATTATTTATATATATATATATATAAATCATTCTCTTTTTCTCTCTCTCTCTCTCTCTACCAAAGTTTAAATAAAACAACATCTAATGATATTTAAGTTTCTATAGCCTCTCCCTCAAAGTGATACACATGCCCCACCAATAGGGTGGGCTTTGCTTCAGAAATGAGGCATAAGTAGGTAACAAGTGAATAAAAATTGCAATAAAATATAATTAAGACTTCCTTTGGCTATGTGAGTGCATGTGTGTGCATGCTTCTATGCTTACTTTGTCCATTCATAGTGGGATGCATATATTTTTTTTTTTTAATTAAAAAATGAAGCAGACATTGAGACACAAAAAAAGGGGGGATGTGAAACACAGGTCTATATTGTTGTTCCACCAGCCAAATCTCTCTATTATCACACACCTTACTGTCTTAAAACAGGAGTTTACATTCCAGTATTCAACTGATAATTATTTTATCGACGCTGAATGGATTAAAGGCAAAGTCAACCTCAGAGGAATTTGAACTCAGAATGTGAAGATGGACAAAATGCCACTTAAGTGGTACTTTGCCCAGCTTGCCACCTTCACTCTACTCAATATCCATACTACATTATACTATATTGTACCAATCTACACTAAATCACACCAATCTATACTGTACCTCAACATTCCAATAATACCATTTTTTAAAGACAGTAAGGTGTGTGATTCGAGAACTATGAGGCAGGTGAAACAACTGTGTACAGAGACTGCAATGACTTCCTCATGGGATATCACTTATGCTTTGGTGGAAAGAGAGAGCGGATGTGTGTGTGTGTGTAAAAGAAAAGTAGAAAAATGCAATTGGCATTTTTAAGCATGTGTGTGTAAATTTGTATATGCATATATTAAATGCACACACACACACACACACACAAAGGTTGGCAGTAGGTAACTAACCTGATAAAAGAGATTCTAAACATTAAGAAAAAGTAAAGAATCTGGGCCGACGCTCCCCATTACCACCCACAGAAATACTAATACACATTCATTCAAACCCAGTTATTAACATCCAATATGGCACTGGACAGTGTAAAAAGTGGGTCAGCAGAATATGGAGAGAATATGTGGTGGTAGCTGTGATGGTAGTGGAGGTGGTAGTAACAGCAGCAGTAGCAACAGTCCAAACATTTCCTGTCAGTTGTCCACTTAATTCCTATAATATATAACAGACAAACACAACACTGTAGCAAACTCCTTTAATTAATATAAATATTCCACCTCACCCCTACCTGCCGGGTCACATTTTTTACAGTTTCCTTCAACAGCTGCACCCCCACCCACTCATTCATACAGTGTGACTGTTAGGAAATTCTTTACTTGGGTTGCTTCATCTACCAGAAAATAGAAACCAAATCTCCCTTGAATCACATCCTGTTAACTTAAAAAAGAAAGGACACAAGATGGTTATGGTTGGAGAGGCCATAGGCTATACATACCTAATAAATAAGTGAGTACTATGTTATCAAAAGATGATGGAATGTCATATCACAGGCCTGCTATATCAGGCTTGGCCCAGGGTTTTATATCAAACCATATTATGTATCTGATCTCTAACATATGGTCCCAATCTGTATCCTGATTTATGTAAATCCTCTCACTTTTTACCAGGAAGTAATTGTTATTACAGCTGGGAGAGGGCATCTTACCCTTTGTGGCTTGGGTAATCCTTGATTTGTGTGTCTGTTGAGGATGGATTCTTGTATTCTTGAACCCCACCACCACCACAATAGCGGACATTTTATTTTATTGCTGTGTTTTGGAGGGTTTTTTTCTACAATATGTAATCTCTCCCCTTTCTGTTTTGTATCCCATTCCTTTGGGCTGCATACAACATCTTCAGCCCTTGTAGCCAATAAAGAAATTATTAATATGATGATAGAGTGCTGCTGATAAAAAAATCTTGTAGTATTTAACTATATCCCTTTTCAATTATATCCTTGCCAAGGTCAACTTTGTGTTTCACTCTTTCTGGGTTATAATACTGACACCAGTCAATTACTGGAGTCTATATATTCAACTGTATTCTCCTGCAAAATCTGGATTCACTATTATTAAATAATGTCTTGAAAATAAATTCTCTCCTCATTGGGTTTTTCCGTAATTGTTATTAAAGCTCGTAGAGGTAAGAAGCAGGGTCTCTTCTGCCTGACATTGTGAAACAGGTATCAACTATCTTATCTCCATTAATCAATATGTTAATTATAAAACAATGCTCTAGACTAAAACAAGAACTGAAAGAAAAAAAAATCTATTGTTCCATGTAATTCTGGTCTGTGCTACTTTCAATATTTGCTGAACCATTTTTCATTGTTACCTGTGGAAGGGGTAGACCCAGGAAGACTTAGGATGAAGTGGAGAGAAAAGATCTTCAAACACCGGACCTCACTGAGGAAATGACACAGGACCAGGAGATGTGACGATTGGCTGTACTTGATAAACGTCAAGCGAAGTAAAATCCCTGTCTTCCACACATAAAGGCTTATCCTTTCAGGTGCTGCTACCACTTGAAAAGCTCCTGTGACAGTCACATGAAAAGAGCATCCAGCACACTCTTAAGTGGTTGGCATTAGGAAGGGCATCCAGCCATAGAAACCATACCACAACAAACAGTTTGAGTCCAGACAGCTCCATGTCAAGCCATCCGACCCATGCCAGCATGGAGACCGGGCATTAAATGATGATGATGATAATGATGATGTTTCCATGTACAAAAAAAAGACAAAAACACTCATTACATGTGGTAGAGTTCATTAATTCAAATTCTTCAATTAGTTATTCAGTCAAAGTCAGGTGACATTCCTATTCCTATTCAGTCTCTTGAGTATGCAAACAAGAAACTAAGAGTAGCAGCCCAGTCAAGCATCAGCATTAACCCTTTCACTGAAAAATTGAATTTCATGCTTATTCCTGTAATGACGTTAAGTGTCTATCAAAAATAGAATCAGTGTTTTCTGCAAGTCACGTTGCCTCACAAACCTTGACATAACTCAACAGAAGAAAGTTTCAAGTATGACATTCTTCAACAAAAGATAGATTGGAATATAAAACTGCTTTCCACAGTAAAAGGGTGAAACACACACATCATCATCATCATCGTTTAACGTTCGCCTTCCATGCTAATATGGGTGGGATATATATACGTATACTTACAAAACATGAGTTAAGCAACAATAACTTGAATGGGCTAATGGTATGAATTTGGCTAAATTAAGTTAGAAGGTGATGTACTAAATGTATATATAATTTTTTTTTTTTTTTTTGAAACCTCTCTTAGTTGGCAAAAGCAAACCAAAATTGAGTGATAATTATTTTATTGATTCTCAAAGAAAAGGAGAAAGAATTTTAAGAAATTACAAATTAATTTACATACTTAAGGGAAGGAAAGAAAACCCCACTTGATCTTTATTTGCAGACAAGGAGTAACAATAGATATATATCAATTTGTTAGACTTCAACACCAACTAGATTGATAGGCCTAGCTAAGCTATATTATGCTAATGAAGTCTAACAGACAGAAACACGTCCACTGTTGTCCCTTGCTTGCAAACAAGGATCAAACGTTTCTTCTCTTAAGCAAGTAAATTAAATTAATTTCTTGAAATTTATCACTCTTTTTTCTTTGAAAGTTACTAACAACTGCCACTAGGTTTTTGTTTTCTTTCTAAATATCAAATGTAAGTTTCAGTTAAGATTTTTTTTTGTCGCATATAATACATCATCCTTTAATTTTATACATATATACATAAACAAATTAGCAAATTAACATCCAAGTGCTAAAGAAAAGAAAAAACAAGATTACATGAAGAGTCATGATACTATTATCAAAACTTCCCTGCATTATTATTATTATTTATGATAATGACTATATTAAATAGACATCAAAACCAATAAGGCAGCTTTAAGTAATCAAAGGAAGGTTAATACCTCATCATTCGATAATCTTCTTAAAGTGATTAATAATCCTTTCCAATAACAAACACTATACACATTTCTGATCTTAACCAAGAGAGAAGATTTACATATTTTGTTCATTACCCAAATGCCTACAACAAGGAAGAAAATTAACTGTGAAAGGAAGGAAGGAAGGAAGAAAAAAGGAAAAAAATAGACAGACAGACAGACAGAGACAGCAGAGTGATGACAGTCAGTCATTTTCTAAAGCAAACCAGCTTCTGACTGGCAACAAGATCGATGGTAGTTATTAACATTCGTGAATCTATTGTGAAGAAGAACCAATACCGAAAGCGACACAAAAACCTCAGCTCTGCTAGTGTAAAGGAATTGTTGACACAAAGGAATTATCTAAATATTGGCGCTACCTTGCATTGCGACAGCCGAGATAATAGATTTGTTTAGTATTTTTAAATGCAGCCAGGCTATAAAACAGTGGTTGGTATATTAGGTGCAGTCATGCTAGTCTAAATCAGCTTATTTATGCCATTCATCACCAGCACCAGCAGCAGACTTGGCTCTTAATTGTAATCAACTTTCAGACACAATCTAACAAGAGAACCTCTCTATGGTTATTCAACCAGCTAGAAATAACTGCCAAACCTTTCTCAAATCAATCTTTAAGAGATATACACAGGATCATGTTCTTCTAGACATGTTTATTTACATTATATCAGGAATAGTTGGATTGATATGGTTTATAGTCCTGTAGCATTTAAACTGGCCACATCCATCCAAAATATTCTACCTGTTTAGGTTCAAATCAGCTAGATCTGGCCTCTTACACCACCTCTACAATCCCAAAAATAAACAATCACATCATCAAAATCTCAAAGCTATGAGATAATCCATGATTAATTCAAAACATGAATAGACAAGCATTACATTTGATAGAGTAATCTGAATGCTAAAGGGTTAGTGTTTACATTTGAAACTACTTGCGATGCTCTCAGTTCTTTCACCTGTAGTAGCCATGGCTAAAGGTAACTCTAGCCTACATAAGTAAAGGAAACCAAAACAAAAATGTTGGTGTCACTATTAACAAGTGCTATGTAAATAATGCATGTAAACACACAGTACACACAATGCCACCTGTGGTCACACAGTGAACTAGACTGGAATTTTAAGTTCCCCCTTGAGTAACTTATCTGGATTAAAGGAGGTGCCATCAGTCGCCAGAAAAATCAGTGATGTACAGGTGTGTGTGTGTGTGTGTGTGTGTGTGCGCGCGCATGCGCAAGTTGTGGCTGTTGCCAATCTCATGTAAATGGTACCCATTATACTCTTGGAGTGTTTAGCTTAAGGAAGAGCATCCAGCGATAGAAACCATGCCAGTTCCAGTCAAACCATCTAGCCTATGCCATCATGGAAAGCAGACATATGATGGTGATGATGTGTGTGTGTGTGTGTGTACCCTATATATACACCGTTCTACCCACGCATGCATGGACGACAGACATTAAACGATGATGATGATTATATATATATATATATATATATATATATATATATATATATATATATAAATAAATGTATATATGTATGTGTGTATGTATGTATGTATGGAAAAGAAATAATCTTTGGCATTAATACTTTTACTTTGGTTATTTACAATATAAACAGAATCAAAAACTAGCCAGTTGGCTCGTCACACCCAGTGCTCCATAAACCACTGCAATTCTTACAATGTTATAACACCACCAAACTGTAAAGGAAAAAGTGAGGCAATCCCAGCTCATGCCTCAATACCGTCAGTTAATGACAGTGTGTGTGAGATACAACTACCAATAAGATTGGTTACAAGAGTTTTACTAAACAAGGTGACAAGCACTACTTCAGTGGTTCTCAACCAGGGTCCATATGGCCCTCAGGAGTCTATGCAAGATTTTGTTGTTTAAATTTGTGCAATAAACTGGTTAACCTTCTACACTACACAAAATATTTTAGCAAGTGTTTCATACAATTCCTAATAATATTTAATCATACAAATATAACAGGAGTTTTTAGATACTGAATGGCTATGATTCTCCACTCAGAGTAAAATGTGAAACAAAGGGGTCCACTGGTAAAAAAAATGGTTGAGAATCACTGCTCTAACTGAACAGTTTCCTTCAACCTTGATGCAAGCTCACAATCTGACTACAGTGACATAATCCAGCCTAGTATAGAGTGATACAGTGAAACACATTGGAGAATACAGTTGAAGAGATGAGATGTCTACACAAGCAACAATGGTCAAAACTGGACAGTCTTTTATGTGGATGTTCCTGGATAATGCTAAAAAATACATGGACATGGTTGGATTGTCTTTTATCAGAAGTCTGCTGAGAAAGGTCTGAGCTGGGAGATGCTATAGTAAGTTTTTGAGAAAGTATATTTTGTCTAAAATATTACAAGAGACTATAATGTTATGGTTGAGTGATTTAAAAAAAAATATCAGCCATGGTTTATTTATTTAAAAAAAGGTAGTGATGATTGATTTAACTCTACAGCATTCAAACCAACTGTATCTAAACCAAATATTCTACTTGTTTTATACTCAAACCAACCAGATCTCGCCTCTCGCATCTACTCTACAATGTCCTTCTAAAAATAAATAATCACATCATTAAAATTTTGAAGCTATCAGATGATTAATTCGAAATGATATTGAGTAAATAAACACTAAATTTGACAGAGTAATCTGAATGCTAAAGGGTTAATAAAAAAAATAGTAATAGTTGATTTACTTAAAACAAATAGTTATTACAAACTTGTTTTAAAAAATAGCTATGGTCAATTTACTTAAAAAAATAGTTATCGCTGACTTATTAAAACTTTCTACGGTTGATTTATTTTTTAAAAAAAGTGATGACTGATTTATTAAAATTAAAAAAAAAGTTATTGTTGATTCATTAAAAATAGCTTTGGTTGATATCTTTTTTTTTTAATGCGGCCATGCATAAATTATTATTTTAAAAAATAGTCATGGTTGATTTACTTTTTGAAAAACTTTTTTTTTTTAAATAGTTACGGTTGATTTATCTAGAATGATAGTTATCATTGATGTATTTTGAAGAGATAATTTGTAATTGACATTTTCCCCTTTTTCTCTCTCTCTTTTTTTTTTTTTTTTTTTTTTTTTTTTGAAGTGTGGAGGAGAATTAGGAAATATTTAAAAAATGGTAAAACCTCTCTTACCAAAGTGGGTTACTAGAAAATATTCGAAAAGATATGCTTACCTGCAAAATAAGGAAAAAGCATAACATTAGATACAGAAGAACGAAAAATGACATTTCGTAATGAAAACATCAAATATTTAAAACAACAACAACAATAATAATAATAATAATAATAATAATAATAATAATATATACATATATGGTTTGTGAGCAACACATTCCAATAGTGTGTGTGTGTGTGTGTGTGTGTGTGTGTGTGTGTGTGTGTGTGTGTGTGTGTGTGTGTGTGTGTGTGTGTGTATTGAATAGGTACCAGACTGAACAGATCAAAAATAAGAACAAGAGTTGATATGACAGACTAAAACCCTGAAAAGTGATGCCCCATCAGTTTGTAGTTCAATGACCAAAACCCATAAAAGAATAAATTAACTTAGACATTGTGCGTAAAGAGAGATTAGCTTGTCTTTCAAATATGCTAGATTGAAATCATGACTATGTTCAAATTTAATCTTTTTAATTTTTCATATTTCTCCATTAGTCCTTTAAGTTGGAACAATAACAGTGTGTGTGTTTGTGTGTCAGTGAGATCAGGGAGATTCACTGGTTGTTGTCTCCTCTGTATACTGCACTCAACTGTGTGATCCATCTCGAATAATTATATATAATGATGGCTAATGTTCTACAATGTCACAGAGAAAAAAAGGTAAAGACTTGGAATAGACTGATGAGAAGGACAAAGAAAGAAGGCAGGACAAGGTAGGAATGAGTGAATGAAAGAAAGAAAGAAATGGTAATGAAGAACAAAGGAAAGAATGAATGAAGGAGGATAACAACAGAATGAATGAAGACAACAAAGGGACATAGAAATAAAATGAAGAATAATAAAAATGGAAAAGCAAAAACTGAAGATCAAAAACAAGAGAATAAAAGAACAAAGAAATAGGGTATTTAAAAAAACAAAAGAAAGAAGGAATGAGTAAGCAAACAAAATAAAGAAAACTCGCTGTGCAACCAGATGGTTTTGGGTTCAATCTCACAGTACAACACCTTGGGCAAGTGCCTTCTACTATAGACATTGGCTGACCAAAGCCTTGTGAGTGAATTTGGTAGATACAAACTGTGTGGAATCTTGTCATGCATGCCTTTTTGTGTCTGTGTTTGCTGATTCCATCACTTGACAACTGGTGTTGGTGTGTTTACATATTTATGACTTAGCAGTTCAGCAAAAAAGACCAATAGAATAAGTACCAGACTTTTACAACAAAAAAAATATGTATTGAGGTCAATTAAAACCCTTCAAAGCAATGCTCTAGCATGGCCACATTCTAATGACTGAAGCAAGTAAATGATAAGAACAACAAAAGACAATATACGTAAATAATACCAAAAAATAAACTGTCCTGAATAAGTTGCAAAAACAGGAAGAAAACCTCAATCAAACTTCACTCTATTGTTGTAAAACAAATCACACTGGACAATACAGTCAGGGGTTCAATACAACAGCATGATCCTGACTGGAATACCTTTGAACATAGGTATTCTGCTTGGTCAGGGCTGACCTGGGGCTAAACAACAGTGACCAAAATAGGAATGGGATGGGGGGATACTGATTTTAGAAATCATGCATTGTTGATGTTATTTAGTGACAGACCAGCTGTGACTATCCAATGTAGGTGTATCTAGGAATACATTGTCTAATGTGTTATTTGTTGCTGTTAATAAGTCCCCAGTTCAGCCCCAACCCAAAATTACACATGTTTCAAGGTAAAAAAAAGTAGAGTAAATGATAGAATACGAAGTAAATTTTTCCCTAAGTATTTCAATTAATTTTTATTTTAATAAAAATTTTGAAATATCTCTAACTGTATATATTACAGGTAGAAGGCAAAAAAGAAACAACCAGTCCTGATATATATACACAACAGGTTTATCCCAGTTTGCATCTACGAAATCCACTTACAAAGCTTTGGTCAGCCTGGAGCTGGAGTAAAAGACACCAGCCCAAGGTGCCACAAGGTAGGGCTGAACTCAAAACCGTGTGTGTGTGTGTGTGTGTGTGTGTGTGTGTGTGTGTGTCTTTGTATTTGTCCCCTACAGCCACTTAACAATCAGTGTTTATGTGTTTATGTTCCCATAACTTAGTGATTCAGCAAAAGAGTTTGATTAAGTACCAAACTTAAAAAGGAACTAAGTACTGAGGTCAATTAGTTGACTAAAATGCCTCAAGATGGTGCTCCAGCATGGCCACAGTCTAAAAACAAAGCTAATTATACCAGTTAACTACTGCTTCTATACAGACACTGACCTGCTACATAACAACAGATAACTTGCAGTGAATTGCTACCCAGCAAATAGATAAGCTCTGCAAAGCAAAGCAGTAAGATATGAGACTCAGAGAACATGACTGATGAATCACCAATCACATTGGTTCATTACAGCCAACCACTGAATTATTAACTGACCCAAACGATACAAGAAACTTAATGGTACTTTCAGTATCAGTTGTCATGATGCAAATATCCGGTAAGAAATAATTCCTTTCAATCAGATTATAAATATTAATTAATCATGTCCACTAAGAGTCTCAGGGGTACTTGCCATCTGAAAGGTTTGACCATTTCCCCAACACATAGTTTTGAAATAAACTTTCAGTTTCAAAGAAAATATTCTTTCAGTCTCATTTTATTGCCAACTTTTTGTCAGCAGCTAATGCCAACTTTTGGTGAGTTACATTCTTTTGCTTTCTGAATAGTTAAACCAAAAGATTACTGTATTTGAGCACATAGTCATATATCACATCTGTTCACACAGAGAATGTCTTTAATTTAATCCTTGTCAGAACCAGCAGGGTAGATTTTATTGTCAATTCTGTAGTGTAATGTTGGCATGTCAGTTTACACAAAGAATGTGAATCCAATCCTAACTGGAATCTGTTGGATAAATTTTGCCAAGTGCAGGTATGGTTGCATGATGAAGAAGATTGCTTCTCAACAATGTGGTTCCAAGTCCAGTTCTACTGCATGGCACCGGGAGCAAGTGTCTTCAAATATAGCCCTTGGCTGATTGAAGCCTTGTGAGTGAATTTGATAGATGGAAACTGAAAGAAGCGTCCTGTACCCATATAAGCACGCACACACGCACACACACACACACACACATATATATATAAGGCCATGCTACTCAGAAGGTGCAATGTTAGAATGCCAAACCACAGCAAAAAAAAAAAAAAAAGAGCTAAAAAGAAAAAAACTGGGTAAGAAAGAATCAGATGTAACATGCAAGAGAGGCATATGGACATGTGACATATTTGAAAAATGAGAGTTGAATAAAGAAGTGCTAAATTATTGAAGTGGATGAAAACTTCAAGAGAGAATAACTGAAAAAGATATGAGAAGTCATGAAAGTTTATTTCAGGATGTTGAACATCACAAAGAAAATGATTAAAGACTGCAACAAGTAGTAAACTGGTATACAAGTGTGTATGTGTATATGTGTGTGTGTGTGTGTGTGTGTATATATATATATATATATATATATATATATATATATATATATATATGCCATGTCTAAATCTGCAATAATCAACACACACACATAATGGAAGTGTACAGAATTTGGAAAAGTATGTATGGAGGATTAAAGTTTCCTATTACTATTAACATACTTAATCTATGCTGAACCAGATAAAACCAGGTTATTAAGTATATAAGTGTAATCTGTATACATACTTAACCTTGAAACTTGAAAATCCTAGTCATGATACAAGTGGTATTTTTTTTGTTGCACATGTATGCATGTGTGTGCTTACTTGTTTGAAGCTCAGGTTTCAAATACTCCTTTGCTACTCCTGTTATTGTCACATTTCTAAGACTGTGACCCTATCTGAGAAGCATTGAAGAACTAACAGGAAACTCGGAGCAATAACAGTGAAGCCTTAACTCAAATACACTCAACATTTCCCAACTGAGGTTCCACGAGAAGTCACTAGGGGTTCTGTGAGAAATAGTGATGAATAAGCTAATCATATACTAATATATTCTGGAGTCATATTTTGTGTTTAATTTTATTTATGCACATGGCATATTCCCTAAGATAAGAAAATTCCAGCATCTGTAGATAGCAAGGTAACCTTACAGAGAAGTGACTTCTTAACAGGGTGTAGGGGAATTTGGCCCAATCAAGGTCTAGATTAATGCAAATCTTCTTTGTGTCATCTAATGAATTTAGTGCTGCCAAACTTTTTGAAGACAGTTTTAAGATTTGTTTCATCGCTTGCAAAAATTGACTTTATGAAAAGTAAAGGAAAAAATTAAAGAAGGTAGATGGTGCCTTAGCATAGCCACAGTTTATAGCCACAGTCTATAGCCACAGTCTATAGCCACAGTCTATAGCCACAGTCTATAGCCACAGTCTAATGACTGAAGCAAGTAAAACAAAAAATATGGCTGTAAAAACCATACCCCAAAAAAAAAAAAAAAAAGACACTGGAACACAATGCAATCCTTGGACTCATTGGATTCTTATTAAATCAACCAACTTATGACAGTATAGAATACAGATGCTAAATGATGATGATGATAGCCAATAACTATGCAGGTGTTCCCCGGAACATAGTGTTTCAAAGTTTCCCCACAAGTGAAAAGGTTGAAAAATACTAATGTAGAGGATATCTTGTTGGCTCAAGCAGAATTATTTGTTTATAAAATTATTAGAGTAGTATTAATTATTTAGTATAGTGAAATAAGAGTATTTGGATCTAGACATTTGGTTAAGTAGCTTAACATCCGAAGTATTGTGTCATTTCAGAGATTTTTTTAATCATTATTATCTTTTAGTTTTGATTTTAGCTTTGATTTAAAACCCTTCAAAACATATCACTTTAGGGACACAGTAGCATATCACTTAGAGCAAACTGTAGTACAACTATTAACATTAAATGATTTTAGAAAAGGATCAAGCTACCGTTTAACCCTTTAGCATTTAAACCAGCCATATTCAGTTAAAATATTCTAACTGCTTTTCGTTCAAACTGGCCAGATTTGGTTTCTCATACCTTACTCTACAGTGTTATTCTAGAACTAAACAATCGCATCATCAGAATCTTATAGCTATGAGATATTGTATGATAAATGCAAAACAATAAATAAACAAGCATTGCTTTTCACAGAGTGATCTAAATGCTAAAGGGTTAAACAGCTGTAAAATTATATAGTTTTTTCTTCTTTCTTTTTTTTTTAAGTTCTTTAGCATTTAAACTGACCATATCCGGCCAAAATATTCTGCCTCTTTTATGTTCAAACTGGCCAAGTCCACCAACATCTCACATTTGCCCTGCTATGTCATTCTAAAAATTAAAAATCACATCATCGAAATCTTGAAACCACAAGATATTGCATGATCAGTTCAAAACACTGAATAAAATAAGCATTACATGTGATGGAGTAATATGAATGTTGAAGGGTTAATTAGAATTACTACCAACATCTTCAACAAAATACTGCTTAGTTCCATTAATTCAAACAAGGAAGACTACTCAACAAACACTCTTATTCTGTGTATTTGAATACTCAGTATAAACCAAAAATGGGAGATGTTGCTAAGACATGCAACACTAGCAAAACAGTGGTGCATTCTCGGGGCACATTTATCAGTCATCTTAGCAAACTAGCTGAGTAGGTTTACATAACGGCATCACACACAACACTACACACTGCTCAAAAGAGGTGCTCAATAACACCTATATATTGTCTGTTATTACATGTGTTAGTAAACTGAATCACATCCTCATAGGTAAAATGCTTTGTATGATTGTCTAATGTCAGTTACATAAAACATTTTGCCTAAGAGAAAATAATCAGGTTTACCAACAAAGAATTATACAAGTATGCATAATAAACCACTGACTTTTATATTACATAACACCAAAATATTTATGGATTAACTATTTTAGGTTGTGTGTGTGTGAGGGAGAGAGAGAGTGAAGACACATGGCTTAGTGGTTAGGTTATTTGGCTTATGATCATATGGTTGTGAGTTTGATTCCTGGCGGCATGTTGTGTCCTTGAGCAAGGCACTTTATTTCACATTGCTCCTGTACATTCAGCAGGCAAAAGTGAGTAATGACTGTAATTCAAAAGGCCAGCCCTGTTACATTCTGTGTCACGCTGAGTCTGAGAACTACATTAAGGGTATGTGTGTCTGTGGAGTGCTCAGCCACTTGCACATTAATTTCACAAGCAGGCTGTTTCATTGAACAGATCAACTGGAACCCTTGTCGTAACTGACAGAGACTCAGTGTGTGTGTGTGTGTATGCGTGTGCATGTACACACATAGAAATGTGGAATTAATTGCTGTAGATATGGCATTAAGTGCAAGAGAAAGGTTATGCATTACACAACAAAGCACACACACACACACACACATACACACACTATGTATCACCACCATCATAGTTTTAGTGTCTACTTTTCTGTGCTTATACAGGTCAGATGGGAATGTATTAGGGCAGAATTTTCTAGGGCTGATGCCCTTTCGGTCATCAACCTCCACTTGTTTCCAAAGTAATAACCCCGCTAGTCGATTGATCAACAAACAGCTGAGACATGTTCACATAGAGAACTAGAACGAGCCTTTTGTTTATAAAGACTGCAGAAGAAGGAAACACGTACTCAAATACACACATATGTACATATATGTATATACATGACAGGCTCCTTTCAATTTCCATCTAGCAAATCCAGTGAAAGGCTTTGATCAGCCTGGGGCAATAGTAGAAGACACTTGACCAAAGTGCCACACAGTGGGACTGAACCCAAAACCATGTGGTAGGGAAATGAACTTCTTACCACACAGCCATTCCTGCATCAATATAATCTAAAGTCTCTGAAATAATGGAGAGGAGAAGTAATATCACCACTGGACTGTTAATCCTTATGCTCAAGCTCTGTGGTGTGCTACATAACCATTTCCATTTACCACCAAATCTACAAACATATACATTTATATACACATACTTACTGGCACCTTGCTGTACTCAAGAAGACCCCTCCACCACAGTAGAAGTGATACCAATACTGATGCCACATAAAAAAGCACCCAGTACATTCTGTGGAGTGGTTAGCATTAGGAAGGGCATCCAGCCATAGAAACCATCTCAGAACAGACAATGGAGCCTGGTGCAGCCCCTGGCTTTACTAGCACTGTCAAACCATCCAACCCATACCAGCATGGAAAATGGACATTAAATGATTTATATATATATATATATATATATATATATATATATATATAGCTCCACATACACAGCATGCAGTGCTCTGACTGTAACAAAACTAGGTCAAAATTACCATCCTATGTTGTGAGATCCCCACATGTTCACCTTCTATGATGTTATTAACAGCAGTAATTATTATTTCAGATCAAGGTTAAATATATACATTGTGATATAGAATTCATTCAAAATCAAGAGATTGTTACTAAACAAGTCTAATGATATGTTCCCGTCTTGTTTAGTCACAAGGCAATGACCCTGATTGATTAGACCTATGATTAAAGATATTTTCAGTCATGACCAACCCATTTTTTTTTTCTTACCAGCCTACTTCATATAAGTCTTACACAGACTACCTTATCCAATGTACTCCTTTTTCATTAAGATACTTGGGTGCATATTTAAGAGTAATTTGACAGCTATTTCTAGCAGACTGAACAACCATATAGATTAAGGGTTGACAAACTAGGTAAAATTTACTCCTTTGGAGACAAAGCAGGCCCACAGAAAACACCTATTGTGTGCCTTTTGTTGACACCGGTGCCTTCTACTTCCCAACCGCATGGTTTTAAGTTCAGTCCACTGTGATACCATGAGTGTCACACAAAGTCTTGTAAGTAGATTTGGCAGACGTTAAACAGAAGCCTATTGGGGGGGGGGGGGTGAATAAATGAATGTAAACATAAGGTCAAGAGAAATGTTAAATCTTATCTTAGCAAGGACATGACCACCTCTCCAATGTTGGTACCAGGCACCAATACTGGGGAGGTGCATGCAGTACATTCTGTAAAATGCATCCAGTGCATGGTGTAAAGCAGTTGGTGTGAAGAAAGGCATCCAGCCACAGAAACCGCATCAAATGAAAATAGATGAAAGTGGAATGATCCCCTAACCATGACTAGTAATTCATACAACCCATGCCAGCATGGAAAAATGATTTATGATCATGATGATGTTGGTGTGCGTGTACATACACAAAGTACAGAGAGAGAGAGAGAATTATAGAAGAGTAGATATAGGAAGAGGAGGAAATAAATCTAAGGAGTAGAAGATAAAAGCTTTACAGCTTTATAACAAATGATTTCACCTTAAGCAGATGGATTAAAGCATCAAAGCTGACATGTCATAATTAGCACTAAAGCCACTGTTCAGCAACACATCTTTTATATCACCAATGCACTTCCTCACATGAATATTACAATGACATTTTTATTTTCACCTTGTTTCGTAAAGTCCTCCAGTTATTTGTTTAACCACAGGACATTCCTGTTCCAACAAACTTATGATTAAAGACATTCATGCCATCACCATCCAGTTTTTTTAAATGGTAGGGTGCAGTTTGAGAGAGATATGGTTGCTATTTTTAACAGGTCAAATGACCATACAGAGGATTCTTTATAAAACAAGATCATAAAACAACCAGTTTTTGTGAGATGTTAATACTAGATATTTGTAAATCAGGATATTTCATGACTAAGATCACACAGCCAAGAAAACATCGGGTCTTTATATCCCCAGGCATTAACCTTGCTCTGTTAAAAATACCTCCAGTCTGAGTGAGATGTAAACACCAAGTATTTTATAAATCATGTCCTTCAGAGAAAAGGTCACAGCCTAGAAAACTTTACTACTAACTATTGATCTCAAGTTAGTACAGTAAAGGGCAAGAGGCGTCTGATAGCGGAAATTGGTAGTGTCACAAGGATGGGAAGAATTGAGAAAATCCGAGAGCAATGTTCAGGGGAGGGAGGAAAGAGAATAGCAGAAAATGTTTTGTGATTTTAGTCTTTAGTTATTAAGTATCAGGATATTGACAGTAATTCAACTGTCATCCTTCTCTGATGTAAAACTTCACTCTGAGTCACGGTCAGCTGAAACCAAGATAGTCGTTTCTCATTTGGTGATGCAATATCTATGTTTTAAATTTTGGTACAGGGCCAGTGAGTTTGTGGGAGGGGGCAAGTTGATTACATTGACCGCAGTGTCCAGCGGACACTTATTTTATCGACCCTGAAGTGATGAAAGGCAAAGTTGACCTTGGTGGAATTTGAACTCAGAATATGAAGACAGACAAAATGCCGCTAAGGCATTTTGCCCAACATGCTAACTATTCCACCAGCTCAACACCTTAGATGCATTATTACATTAACAACAATCTTGACCAGGAATCTATGAAGCAGTTTCAGTTATATTTAAACACATAACCAGAAATATTTCCAGTATTTAGCCAAACTGAACAGGGTGCCATAGAACAAAAGGAAGCTATTCAGAGCTGACAGTTTGGAATCTTACTTGAAGTCAGTCTAATTCACTTACTCCACCAATTACTCTTGGAAAAACAATGTGAATGAACACCAGTTGGACATAGTGCTGTGGTGAGTCTCAAAGTCACAACTACATGTCATCAAAACCGTTTTTGACAGTCAATCCAATGATTTAAATGAAATCTATAATCTAGGAGATCAACTTCAAATTATGTGACTTGATAAGTTATACTTGGTAAGTTGGTTCATAAAGCAAATACTGATACAAGTACAATACATCTGCCTGTTTCACTTGCCCTTTTCTCTTCTTGTAACTAGATCAGTGGTTCTCAACCAGGGTCCATATGATCTTTGGGGGGTCTGTATAATAATTTTGTTGTTAAAGTTTATGAGTAATAAATTGATTACACTTCTACAATACCCAACATGTTTTAATGTTTGTTTAATACAATTCCTAACAATTTTTATTTATAAAAATATAATAGGATTATGTTTTTTTAACATGGAAGTCCAGTAGAGCAAAATAGGAATCAAAGGGATTCATAGGTAAAAAAGATGGTTGAGAACCATTGAATGAGATCAACAGTTTAGATTTTTACTTTTTGCAAGATAAAAATAAGTCAACCCCCAAAGAGCTGAACCACAATTAGGGCTCCAAGTCAACAATCCAATATATGTCTTAGTAACTGATTATGGAATACTTTAGATTCATAAGTGAAGCAGAATGATGAGGTTAAATTCTTTTTTTAAATAGTTAACATTAACAATACTGGAAAAATTAACTCTGTATTGTGGTCCCAGCTTCTATGATTCCGACACCCTCAATGGATTAGAATCATAACAGAGTGGAGATCAAAACTAAGAGAGAGCCTGTTTTATGAAACCCTACCCAAAGACTTAATAGTTTGATCAACAGAGTAACCATATTCACAACTGTAACACTTTCTCTTGATAGGTTTTTTTTTTTTTTAACAGTCACTTTCAAGATTATGGTATTAGTGATGCTGCTACACCAAAGGTGCAGGATTATAAAGAAGAGTTGCACAGCAGATGTGAAAAGAGAAATAACAATCAGTACAGATCAAACTAAGTTTACAAAAAAACTCTTCCAAAACAACTGCATTCAAGAGAGACAGACACACAGACAGAGACAAGCAAACTAGATTCATGAATAAAGCTTGCAAACATGGATATGTTTGCAAGATGGAATGGGAAGGCAGAATACTGACACTGAGTCTAGCCTGCCATCATTTCAAGACAAGCTCTTCACAGCAGAAGGAGAGAAAATTTCTTCCAGCATCATACAAACTTATCAAAATATATGAATTTCGCAAATGTATTTTGCCAACACAGAACTGCTATTAGTGCTTTCGGACATGTGGTTTATATTTGCTAGATTCTTGAATATAAGTGCACAAGTGCCAGAGTGACTGTGTGTGTGTGTGTGTGTGTGTGTGTGTGTGTGTGTGTGTGTGCGTGTGTGTGTGTGTGCGTATGCGTGTGCGTGTGTGTTTTAAAAACTAAAATAAACTTCTGGGTTTCTAGAGTTCCTAAAATAGCGAGAATTTTGTTTTATGTTTAGTTTTTGCTTTCAGAGAACTTGAGAGTGGTGGAAGTGACTGAAATAAAACTGTTGGAAACAAACTCAACTCCCTGTTTGGGTGTAATAACAAGGGGAATATCAATAATTCTCTTGTAAGGAGATTAAAATAATGTAATTTGAAGAAACAAAACAACTAGCAGTGAGATAGGGGGTAGATTGTTTAAAACCATTTCACAGTCAAATAGAAGAGTAAACAAGATAAATCAGAAACAGCATAGCAACCCGTATATTTTTGTTCAAAACGCTTTTAGTTTCATCTTTGATTTTTATATATGTTGGTGGAGTGATGGGAGCATGAGAAAGGGAAGATAGGAACACACATATATATATATATATATATATATATTCAGTTAGTCCAGTGAAACTGCTGCAAAGTCACTGTCACTATTTTCCCATGCGAAAATAAAGCCCAGACACTACTTTTGTGTGTCAAGTACTTCTTCACTTGAAGTTTGTCATACATAAAACACACTCACACACACTGTCATCATCATCGTCATCATTTAACATCTCTTTTCCATGGGGTGGGTGGTTTGGCAGGAGCTAGCAAGCCAGAGGACTGCGCCAAGCTTTATTGTTTGTTTTGGCTTGGGTTTTATAACTGGATGCCCCTCCTAATGCCAACTACTTCACAGATAGAGAGGAGGAGGAGGGAGGGGTGGGAACAAACGAGAGAGAAGGCACAATGAAGACACATGACTGATCTAATTTATCTGTTGTATGATTTTTTTCTTTTAATCTTGTATGATAAACGATAAATATGATACACAGAGAGAGAGAGAGAGAGAGAGAGAGAGAGAGAGAGAGAGAGAGAGAGAGAGAGAGAGAAAGCTCGCTAGTTTGGTAGATTATAGTGAAAGTTAATAGACAACAGACTACATACTTTGGCAGTAGTTCAGATCAGTTCAATAAAGTTCAATCGAAATGCAACAGTCAGAGAATGTAGAGATGAAACTGGAGATATGAGAACTGATGAGTTAGAAGTAGGTAGGAAGGTGGGGAGAAGGATGGAGAAGGTGAAAGATGAGACAATAAACAGGAAACAAACCAAAACAGAAACATAAGAACTATGACAGATTAGCTGTGTGTGTGTGTGTGTGTGTGTGTGTGTGCGTGTGTGCGTGCGTGCGTGCGTGCGTGCGTGCGTGCGTGCGTGTGTGTGTGTGTTACAATCTGTAAACAATAACTAAAATAACTCATTTGCTCTATGACCTCAGTGCACACACTACAAAGATACAGCGACAGTGAAATTTTCAAGCCCCAATCAATTAAACAACGGTCATGGGGAATTGCCCCTACCAGAGGTTCTCAATGTGGGCAGTATTGCCTGCCCCAAAGTGTGTAGTGAGGTAACATAATTAACATAGTAAATTTTACCTACAGTAGTAATTATATTATACATGATAAAACTAGTAAAGGCTATTAAAATAAAATGAGAGATATGTATATATCGTGGCTAAAGACATATCTGAACAAGAATAATTAATTTTTAATGTTATATTCCTGTCTTGAATAGTATTTTTTAAGTGCACAGTTGTGCTTGTTTTCTATGTAGATTGTAATTTCAATTATAATTTGTTTAGTGATATAATTACATACAGTTGTTTTGTATGTTACCCTTTAAAAAATTCAGAATGAGTGGGAAAAGAAAGCACTATCAATACTCAAGTGAATATTTGAAATATGGATTATTCCATCTATAAATAATGAGCAATGGCCATTATGTTTAATATGTAGGGGGAAAATGTTCTCAAATGAAGCAAATGAAGCCTTCAAGAATGATTGAATAGTTACAAAAAACTACATCGAGATGAAGTCAGAAAAGATGAAGACCACTTCACGAAATGAAAAATGGTTTTTAAAAACTATCTTACTCACAAAGGGTCATTTACCAAACAAACTAGGTAAATAGAGAAGGGATTGGTTAGTCTTATAAACTTTCAAAATTAATTGCAAAGTGTGGAAAACCACGTACTATTGGTGAAGTTCTTCTCTTACAAGCTATAAATGAAGTTTTGGATACTAGGATTTGCCTGAGTAAAAGTACTATAATAGCATCAATTCCTTTCAGTAATAGTACAGTAGCAGCAAGAATAGATGGCATGGCAAAAGATGTGGAAAGTAAATTATGTAATGCTTTAAAAAAATGAAGAATTCTCTTTATAACTTGAGTCAACTCCATGCAACAATAGATCTTTGCTAATGGCCTAAATCTGTTATGTAAGTTCAAATCAGGAAATTATTGAAGAATTTGTGATTGCTGAAAAAATGGGACTTGACATAAAAGGTTCTACAATTTTTAGGGTTTTTAAAGATTTTTTTTTTAATGCAAAGAATATTTCTCTCACAAATATTGCATGTGCAACAAATTATAGGCTGTTATTGTGGATTTATATCACATTTAAAAGAAGCAGTTCCACATAGATTTGCAGAAAATTTGGTTGCAAAATATCTAAGTGGTAAACTACCTAATGCATTGAATGATGTAATTAAAACAGTTAATAAAATCAAGACCCAATCACTGAATGATGCCTAACTTCCAGAAGCTTTGCCTTGATAAATAAGAAAAATTTAAACACCCGTTGCTTCATACTGAGGTACAATGGCTCACAAATAGAAATTGCTTAAAGCACTTTTATTATCTCTATGATATTGTTTTAGAATTTCTTAATTCATATGA
>NC_142951.1:23574879-23579879 GCF_046866305.1 Octopus bimaculoides | reverse complement strand
TATATATATATGTATATATATGTATATATATATGTATATATATGTATATATATATATATATATATATATATATATATATATATATATATATATATATATATATATATATATATATATATAAAAGTGGGACTAATTCCAAAACAAAAAAGGGTTCTGAAATCTACATGGCAATATTCTTCAGACAGAAAATTATTATGAAATCAATTTATTAAGCAGAAATAAAATGCTGAAAATTTCTAGCAAAAACTCAAAGAGTATGAACTTCAAAACAAAAGGCTACTCATGGGTCAGAAACACTTAAGACTGTTTTTACAGTTCTAACCCAGGCAATCAATTCCAATTAAGCTAACTACCAGCTGAGATTCTACCTACCCATCTGTCCTAATTTTCTTTACACTCTGTACTCACATAACACTCCACCTATAATCACTAGAGGAATAGAAAAAAAAAAAAAATATTGTTAGAGTTAAGTGTGGAATTTCTGGCTAACACCCTCATTTCTCTTCTCACCAGCTGACTGTAATAAAAGCTATATTTTATTTAATGCCTACAATCTAAATCAGTCCAATCATCTGGTTCAGTATCTTTCGCTTTGCCTCTCTTCCTCCTTTGCACCACAACAATAATTATTATAATAATAATCATCACCACCACCACCATCAACAACACCATCTTACGTCCAGATTTTCCTCCTCCATGAATTAGGAACTACCTGGATGGTATTACTAAACTACTTTGAAACATTAAATGCAAGGGGGGAAGAATGATTAAAAAAAAAAAAGAATTAAAAATGGTAACTAAATACATTCGGTAAATGATGATATATTTTCAGTTGGTTAGCTGTGGTTGACAGCTCTCTTAACAATATTTAACGATAATTTAATGGAAAAGCAGAAGGTGTTAATAGGGATATAGCATGAAAATACCAACACCTAGTATTTTTCGGCAACAAACACACCTCCTTGGGGATGGTAGCCTTCCTTGATTGTAGCGGAAGATTACTGAACCAAATAAAAACTGATTATTCAGGCAGAATATGAAAAAGGAAACATTGTAAGTGAAAGGCATTAAATGTTACAACCAACTGAATGATAATAATAGTAATTATTATTATTATTATTATTATTATTATTATTATTATTATTATTATTATTATTATTATTATGACTGGCTGTATAGTTAAGACGCTCACTTTATAACCACATAGTTTCAGGTTCAGTCCCACTGTGCAGCACCTTGGGCAAGTGTCTTCTAATATAGCCCCAGGGCAACCAATACCTTGGGAATGAATTTGGTAGATGGAAACTGTGTGAAAGCTCATTTTGTGTGTGTGTGTGTGTGTGTGTGTGTGTGTGTGTGTGTGTGTGTGTGTGTGTGTGTGTGCGTGTTTCTTCCTATCACCGCTTGACAATTGTTGTAGGTTTATGTACCCCTGACTTAGCAGTTCAGCAAAACAGTCCAACAGAATAAGTACAAGAATAAGTGCCTGGGTTGATTTAGTCAACGAAACCCCTCAAGGTAGTGCCCTAGTGTGGGTGCAGTCCAATAACTGAAACAAGTAAAAGAAAACAGATAAAAGTTGGACACAAGATCAGAAACTCTGAGGCGACATATTGGTTTCAAATTTTGGTAAAAGGCCAGCGATTTCAAGGGACGAAGCAAATTGATTACATTGACCTCAGTGCTCAACTGGCACCTATTCATCGATCCCAACAGGATGAAAGGCAAAGTTGACCTTGACGGAATCTAAACTCAGAATGTAGTGGCAGATGAAACACTACTAAGCATTTTGCCCAGCTTGCTGCCTTATTAATAATGATAATAATAATCCTATCTACTATAGGTACAAGGCCTGGATTTTGGAGGAGGGGGACTAGTCAATTGCTAGTTGAACTCAGAATGTAGTGAAAGACAAAATACCGCTAAGCATCTCATTCAGCGTGCTAATGATTCTGCCAGCTCACAGCAATAATAATAATGGTCTCACATTTTTGGCAGGGGTCGGCAGTTTTGGGGGTGGGGTAAGTCAATTACATCGATTCCAGTGTCCAACCAGTACTTATTTTATCAAACCTGAAAATATGAAAGGTAAAGTTGACCTCAGTGGGATTTGAACTCAGAATGTAAAGAGCTGGAAGACCAGCCTCTAAGCATTCTGTCCAACACACTCATGACTCTGCTAGTTCACAGCAATAATAATAATAATTATTATTATTATTATTACTATAATAAACAGCAGCCATTTTGAGCAATAACTGATAGACATTTTTAAATGTCACAAGTTTGCTGTTATCTCACAAACTTCAAACTTTGAGGGGGGAAACCTCAGCAACCCCTTATCAATGATGAGAGATATAGAGAATATACTTCAAGACATATTTTCAAATATAGAATATAGAAAGAACACACACATTCATTCTAAATCAGAATTTCTTAACCTGGGAGAAATTATACAGGGTGCAGTGAATAAATTGTCCAAATCATGCAAAAATGAAAATAACACTGACATCTCATTTTAACAGACATATTTACCAAAGTTACATTTAAAAATCTTCAAATACTAAAGAGTAAATTTATTCAATAAAATCGTCATTAGTTTCAACTACAGTCTCCAGAAGATTTCAGAATCTCCTGCAACTCTTCTGGACGGTCTCCCTATTTAAGTTGGTGAATGCTGCCATAATCCTTGACTTCAGTTCATCTTTGGTATTACAAGGAGTTTTGTTGGTCTCTCACTCAACTGCACCCCACACATAATAATCAAGGGGGTTGCAGTCTGGGGAGCTAGGTGGCCAGATGTTAGGGGTGATGTGGTCGCAGAAATTGTCTGACAGCTATGACTGGATTCTCCTGCTTGTGTGGCATGGTACAGAGTCCCGTTGCCAGACATTGGGTCTTCCAGCAGTCATCCTCTTGGCCCAGGGCAGCACTACCTCCTCCAGGCACTTGATGTAGGTCACCATGTAGAGTCTGAGGCTGTGTAAAAAAGGTGAATGGAGGTATAACATTGCCATTACTAGTGATCACACCAAACACCATGATGTTGACTAGATGTTTGATTTTTATCACTCTCAGTACATGTCCTTAGATTGAGACCCAAACACTTTGAAATGTCCATATTGGAGCATCTGGTGTAAATGCCAAATAGTACAGCATGTTGTTTCCAAATTTCTGGCAGACTGAATTGCATCATGGTGCTGTTGTTTTTCTCACAGACCCCCCACTATACTGTGTAGTCAACAAAATCAAAAACAAACAATGTGCATGCATGAAATTTAAAATATAAAATGGTAACAGTTTACACATCGTACTCTGTATATATATATATATATATATATATATATATATATATATATATATATATATATATATATATGCTGATGTTGACCAACTGGTGTATCATAATTCTCATCATCATCATCATTCAGCATCATCGTGTGGTTATGTATCTGTCCCCCACCATCGCTTGACAACCACTGCTGGTTTGTTTACGTCTCTGTAAACTTAGCAGCTCAGCAAAAAGACCAACGGAATAAGTACCAAACTATTAAAAAGTAAGTACTGGGGTCAATTTGTAAAAGACATATATACAACACAATACACACACACACACATGCATGCATAGACTAGCTGGTCAATACCAACACACCATATATCATTATATAAAGTTATGTATATTTCAAATTCCCCTTCAGTCTCGCTTGCATTGAAATATAATGGAGGCACAAGTGGCCTACATGTTAGAAAAACAGTCATGAAAGGGTTAAAGGCATTTTGATAGCAGGGGGAATTTTTCTTTTACATCAAAAGTTGAAGACGTATAGAGGTGTGAACAGTCTCAAAACAGGCACCATTGAAACAATATCATAATTAGATATTTACAAATAGTTACAAATTAAAATTGCCTCAAGGAAGGAGTAAGAGAAAGAAGGCAAGGAAGAATAACTGCAGTCATTAAGAGTCTCTTTTTCTTTTTAAAGATTCATCAAGTTCGTGTAACTTTTCCTCCAACTGGAATAGGCAGGGTGAGTGAGTGGGTGACCAAATGGGTATTGAATTGGATAATCAATAATCAAACAGTTTTAAAAGCATCAGCAAATTTTGTATCCAGATTTCATTTTGGGGTATCTGGCAGTGTGTGTACTTATTCATAGGTATTGATTTCATATTTTGGCACAAGGCCAGCAGTTTCAGGAGAAGGCTAAGTCGATATCATTGACCCCAGTTCTCAACCGGTACTTATTTTATCAACCCTGAAATGATGAAAGGCAATGTCAACCTTTGTCAGCATTTGAATTCAGAACATAAAGCCAAAAGAAATGTCGCTAAGTATTTTGTCCGGGAGCAGTAACAATTCTGCCGATGGTGGTGGTGGTGGTGAAAGGGGCAGTGGAAATAGTCAATCATTAAACATAACCCAAAGAATCAATAACAGTCTGAGATAGTTAACATCAGTTTTACATCAAATTACCATATTGATGAGATAACTTAGGCCTAACTTATATTGATTGACTGACGGTTCAGTTGCTATTGATGAGTTAAATAGTTGTTCAGAACACCAGCTTGCTTTACTCGTGAGCACACACACACACACACACACACACACACACACACACACTTCCATACACACATGCTGACTTCTGATCTGGATGACTATGAATGTTTCAGTTGCCATCAAGTCATAAGCATCAAAGATCTTCCCTGATTTACTACACTTGGCCTAATTACTTACCTTACAATTGCATATGATTTATGAAAGGAATTCTCATAGTTGTCAACCATATTGCAAACTGTAGAACTTGAAGAACTTTAATTCAACTAATCAATCCCAGTAATTATTTTCTTTTTAAACCTGGTACTTATTCTATCAGTTTCTTTTGCTGAATTGCTAAGTTACAGGGATATAAACACATCAACACTAGTTGTCAAACACACATAAAAAACACACACATATATATGTACATACACATATATATATATGCATATATATATATATATAT
>NC_142951.1:23502379-23572379 GCF_046866305.1 Octopus bimaculoides | reverse complement strand
TAAAACTTAACCTAATTAACTGACTATTTAGTTGTTTCTACATCGCCCCCTTTTGGCCACCCCATTATCGTCCCACTTTTCTTCACCCACCCCACCCCGATCTTTCCACAGCCCCCAGAAAGTGGTCTATGTTTGTGGTAGTGAACAGAGGTGGGCAGTAGGAATGTGGCCTGGATGCCAAGGGGGCAGCAGCCCTAGAAAGTTTGGGAACCACTGCTTTAGAGGAAAGTTCTGGTATTTAAGGTTTTGAGAACTGCTAAATTAGACACAACTTACTTTGACCAAACTAACAAGAAGTGACTACATGACTGCACAACCTGCTAGACATAGCAGCCAAATGTCCCTCAAATCTCACTTTACTTTCTTAAAAAAAAAAATACTGTAAATCTACAGAAAGTCAGGATGGTTATATTGAGATGGTTAGAACACCTTTTGATCATAGATCTGCTTGATCATGTGGCAAAGACTGATACAACAACTGTCAGAATGTGCTGCGTCTTACATATTCTGCAGAACAATGTACAAAATTACCCCGGAACAAACTGGAAGTTCAGCACATCTGAAGGTACAAGACTTGCATGCGTTACTTCTAACCGTCGCTCAGCTACCTGCCCCCAAGCTTTAGGTGTACTAATGCAGATATGACAGCATTGTCACTGTTATACGGGTAAACCAAACATCAGTTCAACCAACAAAAGTAAGCTGCTACAACTTAAAGTACTTTGACGTACAGGCGGAAACAGCAATGGAGATTACATACACACCTATACAGAATTCAATTTTAAAAGTGACTGCTGGCCAACACCCAACAACCAGTAATAACATCAACAGCAACAACATACTTAGGGCAAAAACAAATACATCCAGCAACTTATTTCCAGGCTAATTTAGGATGTTATAGTAGAGACTAGGTAGTTTGACCTTTAAACCTATAATTATAGAACTGTCACGACCTCCAACAGGATGACATCCCAAATACGTAAGGGACTCCCCAGTCATTTAAAACAAAAAGTTGGCTAAGCTAAAAGGAGTTGAAGTATATAATAATTTCCAGCATAAGCTGGCACAAAGCTAGAAATTTTGTGGAGAGAGAATAGTTGATTATACACATAACCCACTAATTTGACTGGTACTTTTATTTCATCAAACCTGGAACAATGAAAGGTAAAGCTGACCTCAGTGGCAGTGAACACAGAAGTAGGCGCGGGCATGGCTGTGTGGTTAGGAAGCTTGCTTCCCAGCTACATGGTTTCGGGTTCAGTCCCACCGCGTGGCTGGCACCTTGGGCAAGTGTCTTCTGCTATAGCCCCGGGCCGACCGAAGCTTTGTGAGTAGATTTGGTAGGCGGAAGTTACTGCCGCGTGTGTATATGTCTGTGTATGTACTTGTGCCTCTCTCCGAAAGAGAGAGAGAGAGGGGGGAAAATATTTTTGTCCCCTACTCTACTGATTCTGCCAACCAAAAGTCCAAAGTGGTTTAACATTTGAAATATGTAATTGGAAATTTGTCTCTTTGGGAGAGCTTTTGTGGACAATAAATAGTACAGATAATACATTTCCAAAAGTATTTTCTCAGTCTTCTCATTTCTTAAAAATAAATGAGCGTGTGATTAAGAAATTCACTTGAAAATTATGTGGTTCCATGTTTGACTTCACTAAGCACCACTTTGAGCAAGTGATTTTCTTCTATCTTAGCCTCAGGTGGACAAATGCCTTGAATAGAATTTCCTTTCACACGCACATATGAGTGAATGCATATGGATATTTTACTATTGTATAAGAGTGAAAGATGTAAATGTTATTAAGAAAAACCAATAATGTGGTGCTTTCGAATAGATACACCTTGTATGGTATGTCTGCCCGAGTTGTACAGACACTCTCTTGCCACTCTTTAACCAGTGATTGGCCTATCAAACACCTGTAACCAACAACATTATTCTTTAGAGCTAGGAGATATTTAACAGCTACCCTCCCCATGACAATTATTCACACCTTACAAAAGCCCATATGAGGCCCACAATAGATTATTGCTCCCACATCTAACACAATACTGCTACTACCCACACACAAAGACATCCTAGATTACATTCAGAAAAGGGTCACCCAAGTGACTGGCATAAAGTCACTCACAGATATGCTCCAGCTTCTCACCTCACAGGTGCACTTTCAACTCTTTTTTGCCTTTTCCACCATCATTTATATTATAAGGGCCTTCACACCTCAGAAATGGCTTGGTTCACAATCACTTTCATTTAGGTATTCCTGACTCACTTGCCTCCTCCTTTTATCATCCTTGTTGTGTCCAACCCTACAAGCACCTGCACTAATCACTACATGTAGCCATTCCCTCCCAGAACATCAACTCTCTGGAATTCCATCTCAGCTCATGTCTTACCTCTATATGGTTACTATTGTTTTGAATACACATCGCCATACGTTTACACCACTCATTTTTTTAATTTGTTATTTTTTTCATTTTCAGATACCCAAAAGATGCCATTGACAAAAGAACAATGAACTGAGATCATATTGATGGCCATGTCTGGAAGTAGTCGCAAGATTGCAGCAGAATTTAATAGAAAACATGGAACCAACATAACACACGATACCGTTGCAAAACTTATGTTAAAGTTTAAAAAAACTGGATCTGTTAAAGATCAAAGAAGAAGTGGTAGACCACATACAGCAATCGATGAAAACACAACAGTTAGAGTTTTTGCATCAATAACATGGAGCCCCTGTAGAAGTACACGAAGGCATCTGGAAATGTCTGATCCAACCACTGATGCACTTGAATAACATAATGAGGTGGGGCTCCATCTTGCGGGAAGTAAACCAGAAAGTTACCGTTTAACAGTGATGGGAAAATTTCTTGCAACATGTTGAGATACTTTTTGGCATTAAGATTTCCATTAACAAAAATTGGGCCAATGACTTTTGTCACCCCATATCCCAACCCAAGCCATCACTTTATCAGCACCTTGCATCTTTGTTGCAATCATCCAGTGAGAGTTAGCATTGCTCCAATAACGCATGTTTTGGCTATTAACCTCTCCATTGACGTAAAAGTTAGCTTTGTCAGTAAACAAGATCTTAGTTGAAAAGTTTGCGTCATCATTCAATTTACTTGATGCCCATTCACAAAATTCCAGTTGTCTATCTGGGTCATCTTCACTTATATGCTGTAGCGTCTGCGGTTTGTACGGATGCCACTTATTTGATTTTAAAATGCGTGTGATACTCTGTTTACTGACTCCAATTTCAGCAGCACGGAATCATGATATTGCCAGAAAGATGGCAAAAGGTCATCGAACAAAATGGAAAACATATAATATTGGTAGGCATGGTCCAATTGAGTGGCCTCCTCAATCTCCTGATCTTACCCCTCTTGATTTCTATCTTTGGGGGCATTTGAAAGGCATGGTGTATCACGAAAAGATAAAAGATATAAATCATTTGAAGGAACGCATTACGAAATCATTTGCACAAGTATCACCAGATGTGCTATTATGAGTTCACAATGAATGGGGTAAACGTATAGCAATGTGTATTCAAAACAATGGTGACCATATAGAGCCGGTTAAATAAAAAAAACTGTTCTTATAAGCTGTTTCTTATTAAAAAAATAAACTGTTTCTATGTATGGTGACTTTAGAATCACCGTGTATATATATGTATGTGTATGTGTGTGTGTGTATATATATATATATATATATATATATATAATATGATAATAAAAATTAGTCAATACTACATGTTTTCTTTTTGTTTAGGTTAAAGTAACATAGGTCTAAAACAGATTATATAAACTAAAACAATAGATTCCATCAATTTTGTGACCTTGTCACCATATCTCCTAATGCTTTCTGCCAGTTGTTCCCAACCTTTTGTAGCACAAAGCCCCTTTCATTGAATGCTGTTTTACAAAGGCCCTTCTACCTCATCCACCCTTTACGTCTTTTGAAAAAAAAGTAACAGCAATTATTTAAGCAAACAGAAGTTAATTTTACACAGTAGTTTATTATCACTCTATCCTTATTTTCCCTTCTATCATGTACCACTGTTTAGACACTTGTTAAATTTTCAAGGAAATTACAAAAGGAGGCAAAGGCTTATATCATGAAATTACATTGGACCTTGGTGCATTATCGTAAGTTCTGTGTCTACTCACTGATAAACACAATACCCTACTCATATTTTCATCCAGACAAAATATTAACATGCATATTATACAAGGTTTTGATATTTTTGGCAAACTGGTAGAATCGTTAGCACACCAAGCAAAATGCTTAACAGTATTGCACTAGTCTTTACGTTCTGAGTTCAAATTCTGCCAAAGTCAACTTTACCTTTCATCCTTTAGGGGTTGATAAAATAAGTACCAGTTGAGGACTGGGTTGATGTAATCAACTTATCCCCTCCCACAAACTTACCTGCATTGCACCAAAATTTGAAACCAATATTTTTTGTCTAAGAAAATACATGGCTCCTCTAAGCACCCTGTATCTCTATAGTACCTTCTTGACTTTTGCAACTGACTTATAAAACTCATGATGCCTCTAAGTAGAGGCTACTGCCCAGATCAATTACCAATGCCTTACGGTATGTGACATCCTTACTGGTATTTTTGTCATTTGTGTTATTTAAATTTAAACCCTCACAACACCCTTAACACATAAAATCCTCAACCACAATTAAGTAATTGTTGGCAAATCCTGATTCACATGTAATCGCAATTCAAATAATGTTGTTTGGGGCTAAAAAACAGGAACTAAGAAACAAAGTTTAGCTTTATTTCAGAAAGAACTTCCTGTCAGAAGACTTCCTGTTTACATTATGTTCAAGCATCATGACAGTTAGAATTTGGTGATATTATTTATTGATGATTTATTCATTATTATCAAAATATTAATGCAATTGAACCTTCCTTCCTGCCTTTTGTGTCATGCTCCAGAAATATTATTCAAGTGAAAAATCTTTTTACTCACAAAATATATACATATATATACACGCGCGCGCGCGCACACACACACACACACACACACACACACACACACACACACACACACACACACACACACACACACACACATTTATATTGGGTTGTCAAGAAAGTAATTTCAGTTTTTTAGTGTGAAATAAAAGTCGTTTTTTTTTTTTTTCATACAAAGAATGAATGTTAATCAATTATATGCTTTCCATTTTGTTCGATGACCTTTTGCCATCTTTCTGGCAACGTCATGATTCCTTGCTCATAGAACTTCTGGTCCTTATCAGCCAAAAACTGAAACAAGTGCAATTTCAGGTCATCATCATTATTGTCAGTTTTACCATTCAAAGAATTTTGCAAACTTTGAAATAAATGGTAATCTGATGCTGCAAGGTCAGGGCTATATGGTGGATGTGACATCACTTCCAACCAAGTTCCAATAATTTTTCACAAATTAGCAAAGACATGTGTGGTCTAGTGTTGTCATGATGGAACATGATGACTTTACAGTTTGCTGATTCTGGACGTTTTTCTTTGATTGCTTCCTCCAGTTTCATTAGTTGTTGACAGTAAACATCTGAATTGACCATTTGGTTCCTTGGAAGCAACTTAAAACACACAACATTTTTGTAATCCCACCAAATTGACAACAGGACCTTTTTTTGATGCAATTCAACTGGTCTGAACATAAAACAAGTAGAATATTCAGGCCAGATATGACTGGTTTAAATGCTAATGGTGATATTTCATACATAAGATAGCATGAAATTTTGATGGAAGATTTTAATTTTGATAATTTTAAAACATAGACTCACAGGCAGTCTCAGTCATGTTGGTATCAGAAAGTTAGTTAATGGGAAAAATTCACCGAGTTGTTTTTTTTTTCATATGTGTATTTTAATTTAAAAGATAGTTATTGGAGAAGAAAATACATACTGAGCCTATTTAACCAACAGGCCTCATATGCTAAAAGAAATATATTTTTTTGGAAGGAATGGTATTAAATAAGTAAGTCATTGTGTAGTAATATTCACTTGTGAAAGCCATGGAATTGCTAGTTTATTAATGAGAAAATCACAGAAATATTCCACTGTCATCTGTGCACACCTGAATACTGGCCAACATTGCTCATCGATTTAAGGCAATACAGAATAATTTAGATTATAAATATAACAAATCTTTAACACTGATTCCTTGAACTGGTACTTATTTTACAAACCTACCCCTGTAGAAATGAAAGATATAGTTAACCTTGCCAGGATTTGAATTCGAAACACTTTTCATCTACTCTTCTACATTTTTCTACTACTTCATTAACTCTGAAAAGTTTTGATATTAATTTCTAACATAGGAACAGACCATAAACTTAGCTGGAGGGTATAATCAAACAAATCAATCAGCAGTAATTTACAGGTACTTATTTTGATCAACCCCTAAAGGATGAAACTCCTAGTCAGTCTCACCAGGATTTGAATTCAGAATGTACGAGAAATGTAATGAAATTCTGAAAGGCTTTTAATTCATTATTTCATCAATTATGCAACACACAATTAATAGTGGTTTCTAACTTGGCACACAAGGCAACATATCTTGGAGGGAGAGTACAGGCAATTAAACTGAACCCCACCCCAGTACAAGACTGGTACTTTCTTTCAACCCCCCCCCCCCCCGCCCCCGCCATCTCAGAGTCATGAAAGGGAATATAAACTATGGCAGGATTAGAGTACAGTGCACAAGGACATAACAAAGTCCCACAAAGTATTTAGTACCATGCCCTACCATTTCTGCTAATCCATCACAGTCATGATCAATGTTAACCGTTTTGATACCAGCCCACCCATGACTACACTGCTTCAATAATACAAGCTTTTAAAATAAAGTGATGTGGTCTAAATTAAAATTTAGCCATTAAAATTCCTTGTTAATTTATGTTCCAGTTACCAGCTTAGAAATGTTTTGAGATATTTTACCAAATTTTTAATTATTTTCAAAATTAATTGAAACAAATGCAATGTAGTTCAACAGAAATATGGTAACAAAATGGTTTTAAAAAACTTAGAGATCACCAAAGGAAAACCCCATAGCAACTCATCAATGCTACCAAATATCTAGAAAGCAAGAAATAAGTTATCCTCTAGTTTTGTCTAGTGAATGCTACACAACCAGAATGATCACATGATTGATAGTAACAATGGGAAAAGAAAAGGCTGGAGTCTATTGTCTATTGATTCATCATTGACTCTGACCAATACCAAATCAGACAACTGCTAAACAAAGAGAGAAAACTGATACTTCCAATGTTTATAGCGATGAAAATAAAATCAATTTAAGAATAATTTCACCATCCATTCTGGATTTAGCTTTTTCTCTGCTCCACTGATGAAGATTTCTTATTGTTGAGAATAACAAGAAACAACAGAGCCAGAGGGGGCAAGCGTGTGTGTGTGTGTCAGTGTGTAAATATCTTACTGGAAAGTGTTAATAATTCTAAACTAATACTAGTGCAATAGCAGCAAGTTAGGTAAAAAGGAAGCTGGTTGTATCAGAGAAATAAATGATTACCACATCTCACTATTCACTCAGCTATGTGTGTGTGTGTGTGTGTGTGTGTGTGTGTGTGTGTGTGTGTGTGTGTGTGTGTGTGTGTGTGTGTGTGTGTGTGTGTATGTCAATGTTAGCAAGTGCTGATATCACCAACCAGTTATGCACACCAAAGCTACATACCAATAGGCACCAACAAGTGAACCTCTACATAGTCACTCACCCAGCTAGAAATAGCAGTGAAATCTTATTCAAATTACACTTAACAAGACCGGACGAGGCATTAGTAATGCAGTCCTAGATAAACTAATCCTATCCCTGCCCCCCACAAAAAAAAAAAAAAAATGATTACGGCTGGACTGATTTTATAAGCCTGCTTGACTAGGACTGCAAGTTAGGTTAAAAGGAAGCTGGTTGTACCAGAGAAATAAATGATTATCACATCTTACCATTCACTCAGCTGTGTGTGTGTGTGTCAATGTATGTATGTATGTATGTAGTGAACTGTCAATACCCATTCATCTTCATTTATTTTCTAGCTGTGTGGGGAGAAGCTTGCTTCCCAATCACATGATTTCCAGTTCAGTCCAACTGTGCGACACCCTGGGCAAGTGTCTTCTACTATAGCCTCAGGCCAACCAAAGCCTTGTGAGTGGATTTAGTAAATGGAAACTGAAAGAAGCTCATCATGTATGTATGTGTACACATACACACACATACGTGTGCACACACACATGTGTGTGTGTATCTGTGCCACCACCTCTGCTTGACAACTGGTGTTTGTTTACATCCCTGTAACTTAGCAGTTCAGCAAAAGAAACCAACAAAATAACTACTGGGCTTGAAGAGAAAATAAGTACTGGGGTCGAATCATTCAACTAGAAATACTCCAATACAGTGCCCCTACATGGCCATAGTCTAATGACTGAAATAAGTAAAAGATAGAAGATACCCATGTAACGTTAAATACCCAAGACAAAATTCTACACTTGGAATTTGCTAGCCCAATGAGAATATAGAAAAGAGAATACAAAAAAAAAACATGTTGATAAACTACTGGACAACTAACTGAGATTTTGAGATTTCCTATACTATTATTGGCACTGAATTGTGTCACTGACCAGCACGCTTAACTTTCAAATGGCCAAATCCACTTAGCTTATAAACAGACGTCTAGACTAGAAAAAAAAATAATGATGTAAGTAGTAAGATTGCTGTATAATTTAAGTACAACTCTCCCTGTTAAGGGAGATAGCTTGCCTTAAAGATCTTAAGTGGTTAGTAGACCTAAAAATCTAATATTTTGAGGCTCTTCTGCCACTATTTCTACAAATAGTCACCCACACTGATGGAAATGTGATGGACTGTCAGGGCAGACAACTGATTAGAAACAAATAAAACATGTATATTGTTGTTGTTATTCAGACTAGACCAACCCTGATCTAGCAGCTTTATGAAGACAATTCAAACATAACCAACACCATTTGTTTTTCAAGTAATGCATCTAAAACTACATTATCCAATTTGTCATATCTTTTTTAAATGGTAGGGGCATGAATTGAGAGAGATTTAACCACTATTTCTAGCAGGTCAAGTAAGAAAATGGAGGCTACTTCATTGGCATTTGATGTGTACTGTTGGGTTGAAATACAGACCAATGAATTAAGCAGAACCTTTCAGTGGAAAGGAAAAAAATCTTCTCTGGGAAAAGGTCTAGCCTGTAACCTTAAGTCTTTGTTTCACTTCATCAGTTTTTCCTGAGATAGCTGGAAAATAAGTTAACAGCTATGAGTGAAACAGAGTGACTAGTTCAATACTGTGTCCTACTTTCAACTGCAATACATAAAGCAGAAACAATAAAAATACTGTATCCAGTTAGTAATCCATTTACTAAATTAGTATTAGCCTACTGCGGATATCTAACTCCCACAAACACTAGTACACAGCTAACAGATTAATAGGCCAAAGAAGGTTGAGTTTTTTAAATAATTTATCAGTTATACGGTTTGATAGAAATGCACTAGTGCACATACACACACACACACACTCGTTTCTGATAGGATCAAAAATATTCTTGAACAAATTCTTTCCCCACCACCTCACACTTAAAATACCCAATGATATGTTTATTTTGAGATAAAAGAATCTGAGTGACATACAGACAGATGAGTCACTCTATATATAGGTTAGTCTCTTACCAAATGCTGTGCAGATGTGATGACTTCCAACTACTTTCTCTAATGGACATCTAAGTATCAATAATTTCTAAAGCAGGCCACCAATTTTGCATAATATAACATTTATTTCAAACCTGCAAGGCCCCTTTTTTTTCTTTACGTTTTAAAAAGTGACGGTGTAGGTTAAAATCTCATTGAAACTACCCAATTAAATTACTGATATCTATTTTATTAACCCACTTCCACCTCACACACCAAGATAAAAATAGCAGTGTCAACTTCAAATAAAGCAACATCTATCACAATTCCCTGCTGCCTGCATCAAATTAGGTGCTTCGGGTTGTCTTTTTTTGACATACAAACATACATCTATTCACACTGTCAATCATGCAAGTCAACTAGTCCTCATGACACAAGACACATACATACAATTAAGCCTTTAGCATTCAGGTTAATCTGTCAAATGTAATGTTTATTTATCCACATTGTTTTGAATTAATAATGCATTATGTTGTAGCTTTTTGAGATTTCAGTGATGTGATTGATTATGTTTTGAATGACATTGTCAGATAGGTGTAAAAGGCTAGATGTGGCTATGTTTAAACATGGAACAGGTAGAATATTTTGGGCTAGGTATGGCTGATTAAAACACTGAAGGGTTAAGGGTAGCCAAAAGTTCATCAGCTCATTCCCCTTTATCACTGATATGCTATGCCTCCCCCCCAAAATGGCCATGGCTCAGCCTATTTGATATGTACATAGGTACTAGGAAGATGTAGAGTGTGTGTACTATATAAATGAGGAAACAATTGATTATCAGCTAGCAATAGTGAACTCAGACCTTCATGTGTGTATGCAGGTAACGACCAGAGGCTATGTGAGGCCAGATGTACTTAATTTCTACTTGAAAACAAAGTCTTTGTAAGGCAACCTCTAGTAAGCCAGTGTCAATTACTGCTTCTACAATACCATCATGATTTTAACATCATCAATATGGCTATCATCATCACTACCACTGCTAAAAAAAAAAAAAAAAAATCGTCAATATTGCTAAAACCACCACCATCACCAACATTGGTAACACACCACCACATAACACCTGCCACCCCCATCACCATCATAAATGCCCTCCTACCAATACCAGAACAAGCACCATAATGATTATTGCAAAGAAATGGCAGAATCAATGAGATGATTATTACCATCACCACCACCACCAACAACAACAATTCATTTGTCACTGGAATTAAGACAAGAAGAAAGAGAAAAAGTACTATCTTTAGCCTTCCCTCCACCCTTCATACAGACTCACTCAATGATTTTATTTCATCAAGTTTCAAATAAATAACTAATAAAGTGATCTGAGTAAAAGATCGAGCACTCTACATGTAATTCTTCCATAAGGACAGAAGGCCTGGCATGCACATTTCCAAGTATCATTAGCCATTCATCAGTGACCTAATTAGATTCACTTCTTAAAAAAGAAATGAAAAAAAAAAAAAAAATTCTTTAAAAAAAAAAATCAAAAAAATCCAAGATTACATTTTAGTACAGCAGATTTCAGGTTTTGCCAAACCCGACTCTGACAAACAAGCTACACTGAAGCTATCTATAAATCTCACATAGATAGCAACAGTGGAGTGTTTCTAAGGAATGTTTCATTTCTCTGCTAACATTTTCAGTAATCACCAGAAACAATCAGTTCGAAAGGATCAAATAACCATCAGTTAAAGATTTCAAGATCTTCTAATGTAAGTTTTTTACCATTTTTTTTTTCTTATTTTCTTTTTTTTTTCCTACTAATTCATAAATACTTTTTCTTTCTTTTTCCCTCCAGGATACAGTTGAATGAATCAGATTCTTAAGAAGCACTCAACCACATGAAGAAGGAGAGTGTCAATTTATAATCTAAATTATTCCTATTGTAGGGGGGGAATAATACTATAATTATTTTGTTAACATATATTTTAGGCACAAATAAATTACTCAAAATCTAGGATAATTGGAATTCGTGTTTGTTTCAATGATTTTAGTCAAGAAATAGAATTACCAATTTAGTGAGCAAGCAAGCAAGAGAGAGAGAGAGAGAGAGAGAGAGAGAGAGAGAGAGAGAGAGAGAGGGAGAGAGAGAGAGGGAGAGAGAAAGAGGGAGAGAGAGAGAGAGAGAGGGAGAGAGGGAGAGAGAGAGAGAGAGAGAGAGAGAGAGAGAGAGAGAGAGAGAAAGAGTAGGGGAAAAAAAAAGAGAGGAAGACAGAGTAAAACTATTTTTTGATGGCAAAAATCTTATGAATTCACTACTAAAATTACAAGATATATGGTTTTGATACAGAATAGTATGAAAAAGTCATTTGTGTAACTTGAATTACATATCGATGGCATGCTGTGTGACTTTGGTACTGATTACACAACTGACAATTATCTCTTCAACTTCTCTAATTAGACGCTCACTCCGTAGTAGTGTAATCAGATAATGTGGTCACCAGTTAAGAGATAGATACATGTTAGTTATGGCTGATTGCTCTTTTATGACCAAAATAGGTGTTAAAGAAAAAAATCTTTCTGAAACGTTTACTTTTCAAATACAACTGTTTCAAAATGATGGAATAATGCTTTTTGTTGGCACTCCATCGCTTACGACGTCGAGGGTTCCAGTTGATCTGATCAACGGAACAGCCTGCTCGTGAAATTAACGTGCAAATGGCCGAGCACTCCACAGACACGTGTACCCTTAACGTAGTTCTCGGGGATATTCAGCATGACACAGTGTGACAAGGCTGACCCTTTGAATTACAGGCACAACAGAAACAGGAAGTAAGAGTGAGAGAAAGTTGTGATGAAAGAGTACAGCAGTGTTCGCCACCATCCCCTGCCGGATGCCTCGCGGAGCTTTAGGTGTTTTTGCTCAATAAACACTCACAACGCCCAGTCTGGGAATCGAAACCGCGATCCTATGACTGCAAGTCCGCTGCCCTAATCACTGGACCATTGCACCTCCACGGAATAATGCTTAACCCTTTAGCATTTAAACTGGCCATATCTAGTCAAACTATTCTGTTTTAGCTTCAAACAGGTCAGATGCAGTCTCTCACACCTACCCTATTATGTCATGGTTAAACACTCTGGCAAGGGTCACAGGCACTGCTTTTCTTCCTCTAAATCACAGAAAAAAACAAAACTGTCAAAATCAGAATACAGAGACAGGCAACAGCTCAACCATTTATGGAAATTACTTTTGAATACCAAGAAATAAAGAAATGTATTTATGCAACAGGAAAACACTTAGACAATTTATAAAATGGACATGACTGCCTGAAGAAAGGGAAAAAGTTACTTAACTTAAATAGTAGTAGTAGTAGTAGTAGTAGTAGTAGTAGTATGTGTGGGGGGGGGAGATGGGGAGAGAGAGAGAAATTTCCATCATTTTTGACAATGAGTATTCAGTTGTTCAGTAGGTCCACTAAACTAAGCACTTATTGTATTAAGTGGCTGAGTATTTCAGAGGCGTGTACTTTAATCTAATTCTCAGAATATGGCACTCTTTGGCAAGGCCGGGCCCCTGGGTTACAGGTTCAGTCTATACAAGGGACTTCCAAAAAGTTTCTCTCTACCCAGTTTTTCTTACAAGGCTTCTGTCCACCCAAGAGCATGGTGCATGACACTTACCCAAGATGCCACCATGTAGGGTCAAACCAAACCTTGTGATTGGAAAGTTTGGGTAACAGCTAAGGGTTGATAACAAGAAGAGCAGCCAGCGATAAAATCCTGCCACAAATAAGTCCTCATCCAGTTCATGTCAGCATAAAAAAAAAAAAAAGGATTTTAAATGAATGAACAGGCAATATATCACCATCATCATCAAAGTCCTTTTTTCAAGATGGTATGGGTTGCTTGGTTTGACAGGAGCTGGTAAGGCCAGGGGCCACACCAGGTTCCATTGTCTGTTCTGGCATGGTTCATATGGCTGGATGCCCTTCCTGATGCCAACCACTCCACAGGGTGTACTTTTCTCCAATGGCATAAACTTATTTTAATTCATTCTCAGGAAGACATGGGACAGAGTGTTGAAGGCCAATCTCTAGACAGTGAACCTTATGAAGGAGATAATTAAGGAGCAAGATATCTGGTACCTTGCTAAACACAAGAAGACCTGTCTGCCACAGCAGAATTGATACCAGAGCTGGTGCCACATAAAAAGTACTGTTGCTAGTGCCATGTTAAAAAGCATCCAGTACACTCTATGGAGTGGTTGGCATTAGGAAGGTTATCCAGCCATAGAAACCATACCAAAGCAAACAATTACCAGTTCTAATCAAACCATCCAAACCATGTCAGCATGGAAAACAGATGTTTAATGATGATGATGATGATAATACACACACACACATGCACACACACACACACACACACACACACACACACACACACACACACACACACACACACACACACACAAACACACATAATGGTTGACTAATACCCTCAAAAGTGGTGTCTCAGGATGGCGTAAATTATAGATGGCTCTAGTCATCGGACAGTAAAAGGTTGTGAAATGGAATTAGTACTACTACTACTACTACTACTACTACTACTACTACACAAACAGACATACAAAGTACTTTTTTGGTGATGTTTTAAGACTTAGAACCTAAAGGGAATTTCCTCTTTAGCCCATTACAGATACAATAAATATAGTAATAATCTACAGGAAATAGTCAATTTATCTCTTGCACACGCACACACTCTCTTAGTCTTTCTACCTACTTTTCTTCTATCATCCTCCTCTTCCTTTCCATTCCCTCACCTCTTCTTCTAGCCAAGGAATATTTTAGTCTTCCAAATAAATTGCCTACCACCACCACCAATACAAGAACTAAAGTATGTGCATGTAAGAAGGAGGTAGTTCTATTTTTAACCCACTAAAATGCTAATTTAACTAATAAAAGGTCAAATCACTACTCGGAAGGAATTTTAGTGGACTAGAATATATATTGTTGTTTTCATTTTATTTTGTTTATTTTACTAAGGGCAAAACTCTTGTCTTCATAGCCCTGCCGTCTCCTAGATGACCCTAGAAGAGTAGGATGTCTGAGTAAAGTTCAGCAGAATTATGATCAAAGATATTCCTATAGTGGCCATCCTATCTGTTTTTCAGATGTAGAATATACATGTTTGCTTCCCAACTACATGGTTTCCAATTCATTCCCATGGCATGGCACCATGGGCAAGTGTCTTCTACCAGAGTCCCAGGTTGACCAAAGCCTTGTGATTGGAGTTGAGAAACAGAAACTGAAAGAAGCTTGCTGTGTGCGTGAGTGTGTGTTTAGGCATGCATGTATGTATATATGTGTATTTGAGTGTACGTTTGTGTCTCCTTTTCTTGATACTGCATGACGGTTAGAAACACCTATCTGTCATACATACAAGCAGTATCATTCATTTCCAATATCTGTGTGAAATATTAGCTTGCTCGGAAACTGGTAAAGGATTGCTAACAGGAAGGGCATTCAACCATAAGGATCTTCCTTAAAAAAAACTTAATTTGACCCAGGCATGGAAAATTGGACGTTACAATGATGAGAGTAGGGTGTATGATTAGAGAGAATTGTGGGGTTGATATAACCACTAAAACAAGAGAAAATGCAGCATGACCACAGCCAAATGACAAAACAGTAAAAATGTAAAAAAAATATATATTATCTTTAGTTACTTAGTTTGTTTTACTAACACTATGCTATGGAATTGATATTTCACATACACATATAGGCATATGAATTCATTGACTTCTGTGTTGACACATTATGTTTCACTCTTTAGGGAGATTCTGAAAATACTAGTTAAAAGTTTGACCTTTACAGAAGTGTTTTAAGAGCCTCTCTAAGGACTGAAACACACCTACACAAGTAACAACATAGAAGTCAATAAATTTACTTCACTCTATTTAAGCTGGTGTTGAGTTCTTTTATATAGTTTTTAGTCTCTTGTTCTAACAGTAACATACTACCACACACACACACACACACACACACACACACACACACACACACACACACACACATATATATATATATATAGAGAGAGAGAGAGAGAGAGAGAGAGAGAGAGACAAGACCTGCCCACCTCAGTGAAACTAGTTTTGACTGTACATATATATATGCACAACTGGAGCATTCATCCAATTTGTTTCCTCATCAAAATACCCCTATCACCTCCCTAACTAGAGCTCTTCCTTGATACCACTTATTCTTCTTACAACACAAAACCATTTCACTGGTTATCCACTCTTCATCCATTAATGCTGTTCTCTCCAGCAACACTTTCATTGATCACTCGCTTCCGCCACTGACTCATCAAGTATCCTCATTCTATGTAATATTATTCATATACAGACAGTTCATGTAAAGCAATGGTTCTTAATCTTTTATGGCTCAATACCCACTTTCATGGAATAGCAAGCATTTTATAAATATTGTTATATTTGGGGATGGTCATATTTTTGCCAATTAAACACACACACACTATATACTTGGTCTTCACTTCAGCTTTATTATTATAATTTATAATAATAAAGCTGAAATGAAGACCAAATATATAGTGCACATGTTTAACCCTTTAGCATTCAAACTGGCCATATCTGGCCAAAATATTCAATTTGTTTATGTTGAAACTGGCCAGATTCGGCCTTTCACTTCATCCGTTTTAAAACTAAACAATCCTATCAAAGTCTTTCAACTACAAGATAATGCCTAATTAATTCAAAACAATATAAATAAACAAACATTACATTTGACAGAATTTGAATACTAAAGGGTTAATTGGTAAAAATATGACCATCCCCAAATATAACAATATCTGTTTCAACACATGACTTCACATCAGAAATCTTGCAAAACTAATACATAAATGAAACATTTTATAAATGCTCCCTCGTTATGTTTTGAAGAAAATAAAACATTTTTTTAATCAAAAGTATCCAGCTCATATATTAATATAATATCCCATCCAGTCTCTTCCACTTTTTTATTTTAGATATTTGCATGGTCTACTGCCTTGTATGTTAAATATTTACTAAAGAATGTGAATACTTGTATAACAAGACTGTAATAAACCTTGGCACAGCTCACTGGTAACACTCCTGTTCATATTTTCATCTTGAAAAAGATTTTTTTTTTTCTCTTAACATGATTAAAATGTAAGTATTGTATCTGAGTTAAAATTTTTATTTCTAAGAAAAATCATAACTGCTTTAAACATACAGAGTGTCCAGAAAATCATTACAAAAGAGGTGACAACAAAATTTTTCTTGCATACTAATATATCATAATTAAAGTGTTTTTGAATGATATTAATAGTTTTATTGTTATTTTAATGTTATGTTATTCAGTTTCCATTGCAATTTTAATAAAATTTTCTATTTGTCAAATGACTTTGGGAACGCCCTATATCATAGTGCATCAAATCATTTAATGCCTCTTTATAAACTCAACAAATTTTTCAAGAGGGTACCACTGCCTAGCTTAAGAAGCAATGATGTAAGACAACAGTAGTATTATAAACAGACAGCATATGGTATCATAGACATCATTTCAAAGTGCAGAGTTTATTGAGGATCACTGGTTCTACTCCAATATAACTCTATTGACTTGGGGATAATTGAAAACGTATTTATTCATTAATGGAGTATTATAAGCATCAAACCTGCAGTAAGTATCAAAATATAAAATATTTCTATAAAGAGTAACATAAAACCATCACCTCTTTAAGCTGCCTGGTATAAAACCTATTTATTTTGTTCATTTCGATTTGTTTTGTTTTTTTATCTATAAATAATTCTAAATAGATTATTTAGTTGAAAACAAGAATTAGGAGAAAATAGCTAAGTTTGAAGGAGGAAAATAAATGTGTTTCAAGAAATGAAAATTACCCAGACTGAAGGAATCAAGATGGCCAAAATTGAAGGAATCAAAATGACTGAGTTTGAACGATGAAAACAGAAGAAAATAAGTAAGTTTCAAGATAAAATAGAAATAAATATCTAAGTCTAAAGGAATAAAATGTCTTGATATAAATAAAAGAATAAGAAATTTGTTAATAGTATCTGATATCAGGAAATGTTGATGCCACACCACAAGACTGGTTGAGATTACTTGTCTATGAATCAACTATTTGCTGCTGCTGTTGCTGCTGCTACTACTACTACTTTTGTTACTACCACTAATACTATTACTGATATTATCAGCAGCAGGTTTCCATGGTAGAAACACTAGTTCCTCAACAATTTATGCCAACACCATAACAGCAGTCTGCCAACCATATTAGATTAAATTAGATTAGATGAACCAGAGAAATGTGAGTGAAAAGAGATAACAACATGAAGCAAACACACATGCACACAGCTGAAAGGAAGCGACAGGTAAAACTTGCACTATTACATGGTGGTGACATTTCTGATAGCAGAAGAAAAAAAAAAACCATACAACCATAACAAATAGAAACAGAAGCTAGATCTCCTTCAAATCACACACTACCATGTGTAAGCCAGGATAGTGTGACTCTGACATATCTTTAAAATGGATTGGTCCTGTTTGAACATCTTTTATCATACATCTTCCCTGACTGGAAGTGGGCAGATGTGATCTAGGTCTAAATACTACCACCATCACAACAGCTCAGTTTATGTACCTGAGTAATCTTCATTCTCTATTGAGGAGTTGAAATCTCCAAAAGATAACACCCAGTATGGTCTAGTGTTCAACACAATAGCAGGCTAAGCCTACCTCGCATTGAGCAACTATAGAGATGGGTGGACTACATCCATAAATCTATTAAAAATCACTATTAATGATGTACCTTATACTAATGCAAAGTGGTTAAAATTGACAACCAAAGATGGAACTTCAGAGTGAAAGGGCACTTCTTTGCTTTTTCAGACTGAAGGAAATGGAATATTTTGAAACAGAAGTTAGAAGGATGAAGGACTCTACCGATGACTTTGATGGATCAGTGGCAATCTATTTAAAAATCACCATATTTCAGTAGTCAGCTCCCTGTTGTTCAGATCTAGGATAGCACTAATCAAGCAGACCTATAACCAAAGGCATTCTAGCTGTGATGATCTCTTTATACATAGTATATCTAGGGTTACACTATCCAACAAGTCATTCCTTTTTGAAGATGGTATAAAGTATCATTTAACTAAGATTTGGCTGCTATTTTAAGCTGGTTAAGAAACCACATAAAGGCACTTACATTGCCTCACACTCTTCTTGAATGGCCAATCACACAAGTGTAGACTTTCTCAGTTGACTGCATTTTACATTCAAAGAGACTGAATTTTAATTGGACAAGCTTTGGGAAGACGAAATAAACCACCAATCACATCAATCACAGAGGTGACAGAGCCTAATTTATTAGCAGGAACTTTGCAAAAGACATACATTTTAAAATAAATGCAGATCTAACCGGATGCAATATTACTTTATACAAAGCTGGAAACCTCGTCACTAGACAGAGATTGGCTAGTCAACTGACGGAGAAAGTGAACCAACCAATGGTGAGTGCACAGCATCTTTTCCATTGTGGGACTACCCTTTATGGAAGCGGAAGAGGATGCCAAAGAAGATCTGTTGTAGGTTAGGTAACCAAGTGTATAGAGAAAAGCTGAAGAATGTGTGTCACTGAGTCATGTCATTTTATCAAAGCGGACAGAAACGGATGGTGTTGGGACAGAGGGAACGCAGTTATAGAAGTGAAGAGGGGGTATTTACATTCTCAGGCAGTCTAGTACAAATCAATTAACTGCTTCTTAACTGGGGGGGAGGGGAAAGGGGTAGAACAAGCAGGTGGCTGCGGAGGAGTACAGAGGATTTGCAAACAGCAATTATCATCATTATGTTTAACTGTCGCATTGCCAAAGACAGGTTCACAGGATTCACGTGTGCCACATTCCTAGCAAAAAAATGTCAGTTAATTCCCCCACCTCCTTAGCCACACAGACAGACTCCTTGACTCGCTCGTTCTCAGTGGAGTAATGACAGAGAGTCAAAACAAAAATGTAGACAATTTTTTTAATCATTTCTCTTTTACCTGTTTTCTGAATATGTAGAAATATGAAAAGATAAAAAAAAGTAATGCAGGCGAGAGGTGCCAACTATCTCAATGAAACCGAATGACACAGCAGTAGAGAAAGATAATAAGTGGTAGCTAGACTTGCCAGAAAAAAGTGACCAAATCTGTCAAATCAAATCCTACCATTTCAAAAGAAAACACATCAAAACATTCTATGATATTGTCAGAGATGTATAATGTCTGCAATATATATATATAAGAAACGAGAAGACACTTGCCCAAGATGCCACGCATTGGGACTGAACCTAGAACCATGTGGTTGGGAAGCAAGCTTCTTACCACATAGATAAGGCCATGCCTATAAGAAAGAAAAAAGATAGCATAGGGCACCAGCTAGAGCAAATGAAGTCTGCTAGATGAAGACTAACCTGAGACTCAACAACAAGGAACAGTACATTGTATACAACAGAGGACACTCACAACTGGATCATCTTTAATGAAGAATGACCTTGGGGTTCAACAACAACAGCCACAGATGAAATTAATTAGTACTGGAAATGTTTATCCAGGAACATTGGATAGTTTTCAACATAATATTGATTAACTCTAAGTCAGCCCTAATCAGCCAGTCCTGTGATCAAAAGCATTAACCTCTTTTGATACCAACCCAAGACTGCCTGTGGATCTCTGATACAAACTTACGATTTCAAAGTGAACTAAATTAAAACATTCCATAAACATTTCATATTAATTTATGTCCCAAGCTCCAGTTTAACAATGACAAAGTCATTTCATTAAATTCTTCGTTATTATCAACTTAATTAAAACAAAAGCAGTGTATTTTAAGAGAAATTCAGTGACAAAAGGGTTAAATCATGACCACCCCCACTTTTTTCCCCTTGAACTCTGTACCTCAGACATATTATCCAAAAGGTCCTTTTCCCATTAATTTAGGGTATGGCTTGACGTTGATTTGTCTGCTGTGACTAGCAAATCTAATAACCACATAAAAATTCATGGTTTTCAGCATAGCTTTAAAGAATGATGGTAATTTCTAGCAAAACAGTTGATTTTTGAAGAATGGGTGCTGAAAAGTTCCCGGCTTAATGAGTATCGTTAAAGGCCTGATTGGAGGTCCAATCTTTCAAGTTCTTTTATAGGGCTTAGAAAAACTGAAGGGCCACAGCAATATGTCTGTGGATCTGAGAGGGGAATATGTTGAATAAAATCATAATTAACTGATCTTCCTGTATTTTCTTTTACCCAAACCCAGGAACTTTTCAGCACTCACTTATACATAAAAATTAACTGACAAAAAGTAAATAGCAAAAGCTAATTTGTTTCTTTACTGTCATCTATTTTTATTTTTTTATTTTTTTTTTTTGCTGCCTATATAGTTTTTATTGACTAAAGGTTGTAACCATGCCATTATTTGGTTCTATAGAAATGGAACACATTCGGTTTGTTTTTCTTTCTTATAAAGCACTCTGGAAGAGTGACTAAAAATCCAAAGAGAGAGAGACAGAGAGAGATGTCAATGCAAGCGTACCCTATAAAAAGGTGGCTAACTTGTTTGACAAGCAAGCAAAACAGGTTCAACTCCATGTTATGAGCTAAATATTTTTTTGTTTGCTTGTATACATGCTTTACCTGGAGGGGAGGAAGGATTTTTCCTTTTTTCTTTTCTTTCTCACAATTTGGCAATCCGCCCATATTTATCGTCTAAAACAGCAATAACAGTAATGATATTAACAGTAATAATGTTAATAATAACAGGAGCACTCAGAGAGCGCAAACCTCTGCCAAGGCAACACCAACATCCTCTCAACGATTAGCTGGAGATGATTTTTAAAATGAGAATTTCTGAAATAAACTCAACTGCTCTCACAAATGAGAATACTAAAAATGAACCTGACCACTCTCAAAAATTAAGCAAAAAAAAAGGAAAAATAATCCAGAATCCTTGTCCAGTACCGGATTCATCCCAAAATCTAATCAGTCCATGCCAGTCATGAGGCCAAACATCCCTGAAAGTTTCATCCAAATCCATCCAGCAGTTCCTGAGATATCTTGTCCACGGACAAACAAATAAATGCGATTGAAAACAATACCTCCACCTTCACTAAGGCGGAGGTAATAATAATAATCCTTTCAACTAAAGACACAAGGCCTGTAATTTGGTGGGCGGGGAATAGCACTGAAATGGAACTTATCTTATCAACTTTGAAAGGATGAAAAGCAAAGTCAATTTTGGCAAAATTTGAGCTCAGAATATGAAGGCAGATGAAATGCCAGCATTTTGCCTGTCATACTAACAGGTCTACCAGCTCACCACCTTAATGATAATAATAATAATCCTTTCTACTATAGGCACAAGGCCTAGAATTTGGGGGGAAGGGTTAAGGCAATTACATCAACCCCAGTACTCAACTAGTACTTAATTTATCAACCCCGAAAGGACAAGAGGCAAAGTCGACCTCAGCTGAACTTGAACTCAGTACCTAAGTGATCAGCAAAATACCGCTAAGCATTTTGCCCGGCATGCTAATGATTCTACCAGTTTGACTAGTACTTAATTTATCAACCCTGAAAGGATTGAAAGGCAAAGTCAACCTCAGTGGAATTTGAACTCAGAATGTAGCAGCAGATGGAATACCACTAAGCATTTCGCCCAGGATGCTAACAATTTTGCTAGCTCACCACAATAATAATAATAATAATAATAATAATAATAATAATAATAATCATATTAATAATTGCTTTAAATTTTGACACAAAGCCAGTAATTTTAGAGGGAGAAGGTAGTCAATTACCCCGCCCCCGTATTTGACAGATACTTTATCTTATTAACCCTAAAAAGATGGAAGGCCATGTTGACCTCAACAAGACTTGAACTCAGAACATAAAAGAGCCAGAAGAAATGTTCAGTATGTTAAAGATTTTGAATGTGTCTTCAGTTTCACTCCACAAGTTAAAATGGTTTAAAGCATAACACTCCAATGACAAGACATGTCATGGCTAACAGAACAATATAATTATATAGATGACCGTTCATCGAACAAGTTGAAACTGAAAATTAATCACATCAACTTTACACCTTCAGTTATCCTCACATCTCCCCAACCCAGGAATGGGAGCTGTTCCTCTTCATTTGTCAAACGAAAAGAACTTAATACTTGTAGGAGTTTATACCATTTTATCTTTATCCAATTAACCTGAACAGCTAATGAAGAACTAATAAATACCCCAAGAGACAATCTCAGCTTATGACAACCTACCTCTAAATGTGGAGATAGTAATTAAGTAATCTAGAACTTTTGCTCCCTAAATGTGTAAAGGTCTTTAACCCTTTAGCATTTAAACCAGCCACATCTGGCTAAGATATTCTACCTGTTCTATGTTCAACTGGCCAGATCTGGCCTCTCACACATCTACAATAGTATTCTGAAAATAAACAATCACATCATTGAAATCTCAAAGCTGCGAGGTAATGCATGACTGACTAATTCAAATCAACGTAAATAAATAAGCAATGCATTTGACAAAGAAAACTGAATGCTAAAGGGCTAAGAACTCGTGTTTATAATTAGCAGATGCTTCTCAAGCCCCCTGTGAATTTCAAAGTGTTAAGCAGATGAGGTAGAATATGGTTCTAGAAATTTGGCTGCTTTTTCTAGCAAGTAAAATAACTACTGAGGAATGTGCCATTGGCTTGTATAGTGTTATTTCTTTACTACCCACAAGGGGCTACACACATAGGGGACAAACAAAGACAGACAAACGGATTAAGTCGATTATATCGACCCCAGTGCGTAACTTGTACTTATTTAATCGACCCCGAAAGGATGAAAGGCAAAGTCGACCTCGGCGGAATTTGAACTCAGAACGTAGCGGCAGACGAAATACCGCCAAGCATTTCGCCTGGTATGCTAACGATTCTGCCAGCTCGCCGCCTTCTATACTGGCTTGTATAGTGTGAGTAGCATCAGCCTCACTGACCTGTGATATTTAGCTGAAGGAATGATGATAAAAAACCAACTTCATTCTTCACAACAGGACATTTAGTTTGAGAATAAAATGGGCTGGCAAGAAATGGTTTTATGGTCATCTAATGTTCTTTAGTCTTTTACTGGTTTCAGTTCATGGACTGTTGCCATGCTTCAGGGCACCATCTTCTAGGGTAACATAGTCCACTACATAGAGACTATTTTATCAACTGATACTGCCATTCTTCTTTCTGAGGTTCTCTCAACCTCAGAAAAAAAGAATGACATAGAGGATCTGGAGTCAAGATTATCTGGAATTATGACAAGTAAACTTGACTTTAGCAAGGTTTGAACTGAAAACTTGAAGATATGTAACGAATTACTGAAAATCATTTTGTCTGTGTTTGACCAATCCTCAAGTGCCATCAGTTTAGGAATAATGACCAGCTCTAATAGAACAGAATTGAACTCAGAATGTAAATAAATATAACATTATTTTTTCTTTTTGCCCGATGCTCTATTGATTCTATCATGTGCATCCATGGCTCTCAACCAGGGTCAATATGATACCTGGGAGTCCATATGACCCCTGGGGATCCATACAAGATTTTTGGGGTCCACACAAACAAAATAATAAATTGGGTACCTGCAGTAATATTCTAAGGATCTACGAAAAAATTTTGCTTCAGATGTATTTATTGCAAGAAACAGCAAGATTTCTTTCTCTATCTAACGTTTTACATAGTTCAACCTACACAAGTTAATGGGTAAACAGCAAAATAGGAATTTTGTAAGTATCTATAAAATTAGTTTTTAAACATCGAATTGCTATGGGGGTCCACCAGAATAAAATAGCAATCAAAAGGGTCTGTAGGTAAAAAAAAATGGCTGAGAATCACTAATATAAATAGATAGAAGATAAAGTAGATGAAGGTGATAATGATGATGATAGCTATGTGGTTGAATTTTTGTTTGTAGAAAAATTATTTGAATAAAGAAATAACCCAAGTAAAACACAGCTCAAGGCCAAACCATTCTAAGAAGCCAAAGCTTATACAGAAACAACAAAACAGAAGATGAAGTAATGGCGGTAATGAGCAGCAATGGAAACAAACTTAGAAAAAAAAAATCTTCATCAGTAATACATTCAATAGATTTTATAACTATACATAAATTTACGTGATGAAAAAACTTACTTAACATTTTATATATTAAAGTCGCTGAAATATAAGAGATATACAGTTCACTTTTATATCTATTCTACAAAACATATTGAGTACTGCTTACTTTGTCACATCATTTTATATATATACTAGATGGCCCCATGCCATCAAAAATGATGGCTAATTGTAATATTTTATATATATTTAAATATGGATGGTAAATCAAATTAATACACTTGTCAATGTTCACATCTCAACCTCCAGTATTCGAGTACTATTTTTCCCACCTAGTTTCATATTTATGTGCTTACTCTGATATGTGTGTGTGTGTGTGTGTGTGTATATATATATATATATATATATATATATATATTAATGTTTGTTTTTATGTTCGGTTATAACAAAAACAATTATGCATTAATCTGATGGGTTGCTCCATACTTCTGCATTGCACAAACTTATTGTTTGGCCAGTCCAAAAATTGCTTAGCTGGCCAGAACTTTGAAGTTACTATCAACAACATTCTAGTATAAAAATAATAAATATATATGTGAGAGAGAGTGTGTGTGTGTGTGTGTGTGTGTACACATACATATAATATATATGCTCTAGCATGGCCACAACCTTTGGGCTAAAACACAAAAGAATAAAATTATATGACAAAGAAAAAATAGATATTATAGATATATTTGTAAATATTTCTAGATTTAGTTCATCCAATGAATGATTTCTCAATATACACACTTCTTTTTATTCTTATTTTATAGACAACTCGGCTCTCATGAGAGAAAACTTAATCTAGAGCAAAACAGCAGAACAAAAGTTGAAACTCAGGTGGAGAAGACAATACTAGAAACCATGAACGTGTATGGCTGGGTGGTTAGGTGGTTGGTTAATTGGTTGGTTTAAATGAGACAATATGGATTAATGAATCATAAATACAATAAATATTTAATAATAAGCAACTAATTTAGAAAAAACTTGTTTTATTTAACCCATTTATTATTTCATATATTGTATTTGGTGAACAATAGCGTTGTTGGTTACAGGTTTCCAATAAACTAGTCATCAGTTCACAACATTACTGATCGTGAGCGGGATAAGGGATTGTCTGTGGAACTTGGTTTGGAACAAATATCACCAAGGGTGTTTTTATTTGACAGTACTAGTTTTTCTGTTTCTCTATAATGTTTACATCTTTTACCTTTATATATTGGTAAAACACACACACACACACACACACACACGCACACACACATAAACATGTGCACACACCTTTTACCTTTCATCTGTTTCAGCCATTTGACTGTGGCCATGCTGGGTTAACACCTTGAAAGGTTTTTGTCAAATAAATCACCCCAGGACTCACTTTTTTAGAAGCCTGGTACTTAATCTTTTGCCAAACTGTTGGTACTTATTCTTTTGCCAAACTGCTAAGTTACAGGGATGTAAACACACCAACATTGGTTGTCAAGTGGTGGGCAGAGGAGGGGAACAAACACAGACATACACACGTAAATATATACATATAGATGATGGGCTTCTTTCAGTTTCCATCAACCAAATCCACTCACAAGACTTTGGTCAGCCCAAGGCTATAATAGAAGACACTTGCTCAAGGTGCCATGCGGTGAGACAGAACTCAGAATCATGTGATTGGGAAGCAAGCTTCTTACCACAGCCACACCTGCCTCCAAATGTATACAAACTTTTCAGCAATCTTTCATTCAATGCACAACAAATTGGAAAGAAATATGCCAAACTAGTATACAATGAAACCAGTCTTTAATTTGTAGAAAACCCACTCAAACCTTATGTTTGTGATAATGGAACCAAGTAAACTCTTGAAAATAATCTGAGATGAGATTGTCCAAAGTTCCATACATGATGCAATATTTGTGCTTAATGTATGAGAGTGTATGATGTTGTTAGTAGCCATTATGATGGGGACAACTACGTAATTCATACACAAATTCATAGACACACACACACACACACAAATATCACTATAACCTTTCATCACAAGATCACCTCCCCCAATGTCCCCTCCCCTCCTGAAATTTTTTTTTTTTTTTGTCTTGCAAGTACTTGGTGATCCTGTCAGTGCAGGTGTAACTTTAAAACACCCACTCCACACTGTAAAGTGATTGGTGTTCGGAAGGGAGTCCAGCTGTAAAAACCTTGTCAAAACCGATCCCGCTTGTGCCACACAAAAAGCACTAAGTCCACTCTGATGAGTGGCTGGTGTTAGAAAGAGCATCCAGCTGTAAAAATCCTGCTAAAACAGTCACAGAAGTCTAGTGCAGGTTTCTGTTGGCCAGCTCTTGTGAAACCATCCTACTCATACTAGCATGGAAGGCAGATGTTAAACAACGATGATGATGATGTGGAATGGAGAGAAGCAGAAAGTAAAAGATTTGCTAATGTTCCATGACATGAGGTATTTTGGATTGCAAGATAAATGTGACTCTGTAATGATTTGGCAATTATTTTCCTTTCAATTTGTTGTCCACCTAAGGTGGTGAGCTGGCAGAATCATTAGCACTCCAGGCAAAATGCTAAGTGGCATTTCATCAATCTTCACATTCTGAGCTCAAATTCCGCCAAGGTCAACTTTGCCTTTCATCCTTTCGGTGTCAATAAAATAAGTACCAGTTAAACACTGGGGTTGATGTAATCAACTTATCCCCTTCCCTGAAATTGCTGCCTTGAGCCAAAATGTGAAACCAATTTGTTGTCCACCATTATATGTACCTCATACAAAAGACCACCCCCCTTTATATACACACACACACACACACACACATAGTCTGGAACAGGTTTCAGTTACTGAACTGTGACTATACTAGAGTACTTTCATCCAAAGTTTAGTGAATCAGATTGGCTCCAATGTTTAACTTTAAGACTGCTGCCATATTGATATCTATTTGTTAAACCATTAGTTTATGGAAAATATACAACAGCACTGGTTTTTAAGCAGTGTCACCATAAAGACAGTCTCTGAGACCTAGATCATTATGTTTGGTAGAAACACACAGAATGGTCTTCCTTACAGTTTCCATCAACCAAATACCACCCACAAAGCGTTGGTCGAACCAAACCAACAGTAGACAACCTGGATGCAAAGCAGAGTTCTTAATCACATGGCCATATTTATTTCAGACTAAGAAGACCTCAATTTAGTAAAATCAGGTGGTTGTTTTAAAAAATACATTAAGAAATTAATAAAGTATGTATAAAAAAAATGTGGAAGAGTAACATTTCAGGCCAGACACTTTCTTGGACGATTAACAAAGAGAAATGGGTTGAATAGGTATTGAAAGAAGGGTACATACAGTATCTAGGGAATAATAAATGGGAATGAGATAGAAGAAATTCAGAAAGTTATTAAATTGTTGTTGTTGTTTAAGCTCTCTAAGTCCATCAGTCATTATCTAATAGGCCTAAAATCAAAAGTATTCCAGGCATTACGAATTTGTCTGTATTTCAAGCAGTATATTGAGGACTGGATTATCCAATTGGTCCTGCCTTTTTTAATTACAATAAGATGTGGTTTGAGAAAAATTTCTTGTTACTGGAAGAGGTATAGTGATGACCTTTAAAAGATTGCTTTCAAATTAAAGGTATGGGAAACATGTTTTAATCAGGAGGCTACTGCTTCAGGGCAGACTTGTAGTTAACCCATTAGAATTCAAATCTAAAGCTTATTTATTCATATTGTTTTGAATTAATCATGCATACTCTTATAGCTTTGAGAATTCAATGATGTGATTATTCATTTTTAGAACGACATAGTAGGATAGGAGGGAGAAGCCAGATCTGGATGGTTTGAACATGTAAAATATTTGGGCCAGATATGGCCGGTTAAAATGCTAAAGGTTAAACATCACCACCACCATGTTCTACCACACCACACTAATGTAGACTAGACTATTATGTTTAATAAAAACACACACAAAAAAAAACTGATGGTCATAGCTGTAATCACAGAGTTGACCTGGGCTAAAAAAAGACAATGAACAACCATATAAAAAGAAAATGATAGGTGTGTTGGAATGTGTAGCAAGAGTGACTCAATAATACACAACCATACTGATCAAACTAATAATGCAAGAGTCTGTACATGGTGGTTCAACTTAGTAGAAATGGTAATCAAATTTCCTTTGAATCTCATCAAAGTGTTTTAAAAATGGAAAAGGAGACACTATGCATCCAGGATAGTGTAGTCCAAATGCAGTGTCTTCATCAGATCCTTGGTGTCTCTCTAATCTTAAACAACATCCGAGAACAATGTCACCAAAACTGCCACACCAACTTTTGTGGCTGCAGTGCACCAAAGAAGACAAGGGCAAAACAAATTGAGGAAGACCTAAAGTCACAGCACTTTGACCTCGGGCATGCTAAGGCCAGTGCCATGAATTGGAAAATGTGGAATAGCATCATCACCAGAATCCAGTGGCACCCACAGCAATGTATTGCTGAAGAGGACAACCTTCCTCTCCATCTAGGGATTAAAGAAGTAGTAGTCCTGAATACACTATACCTTAAAAATATAAACAACATGGATGATCAAGGTTTCAGTACCTTTGGCAATAGAAATTCCGAATCAAGGCTTACTTGGTGTTAATCATCATCATCCAATAAACAGTTACGGATAAACAAATCCAATGCATTTTTAATGAAATTTCCAAGTTTCATAGGAAACAGAAATGGAAATGCAGCCCCTGTCCCCCCATACACACAAAACTGCTCACAAGAGATATCAATGAAATCATGAGAAAATCATTTTTCATATTCCCTCATCCGTGGTATAATGAATTTGATGAGGTTGGTTTAGTATGAAGAAATGATAAATATTATTACACACAACATTCGTCTGACCTTTAATTTCTCAACAGATAGGTTTTGTTTAGTAATAATTTATAATTAGACAGCTGTTATGGCCTACATTTAGAAGGAACCAGAGAGAGAGGGAGGGAGACAGCAAACATCTAGTGGGGGTAGCTATGTGTGTGCATATGTGCCCCCCCACCCCTGCCCTTGAAAATTTAGAGGTGAAGCATATATACTGCCATCAATATTATTTGAACTTAATGTAAAAGGAGAATCTAAAACTACAATTTGTACAGCATTCAGTCCACTGCGCTAACCATTTCTGCTTTTAGCACCACCATCTTAGCAATAATGATTCCTGATGTTGTTGCTAAGACAACAACTTCTGGAGAAGGACACATTTTATTAAATCAACCAGAGTACAACTTTTATCTTTTACTTGTTTCAGTCATTAGACTGCAGCCATGCTAGGGCACTGCCTTGAAGAATTTTTAGCCAAATGTACCAACTCCAATACCATTTCATCTTTTAAGCCTGGTACTTATTCAAGTAGTCTCTTTTGCTGAACCACTAAGTTACAGGGAAAAAAACAAACCTACACCAGTTGTCAAGCAGTGGTAGGAGACAAACACAGACACACACACACATGTGACAAGCTTCTTTCTGTTTCTGTCTACCAAATCCACTCACAAGGCTTTGGTCAGCTCAAGGCTATAGTAGAAGACACTTGCCCAAGGTGCCACGCAGTGGGACTAAACCCAGAACCATCAAGTTGGGAAGCAAGATTCTTACCACACAGCTATGCCTGCATCTACTTGACTGTTATATATATATTATACAGACTGCCAATATTGAAGATTATTATTATTATTATTATTACTATTATTATTATTATTATTAAAGTGACGAGCTGGCAGAATCATTAGCATACTAGGTAAAATGCCTAGCGGTATTTCGTCTGCTGTTATGTTCTGAGTTCAAATTCTGCTGAGGTCGACTTTGCCTTTCATTCTTTCAGGGTCGATAAATTAAGTACCTCCACCAAATTTCAGGCCTTGTGCCTATTATAGAAAGGATTATTATTATTATTAATGTGGTGAGCTGGCATAACTGTTAGCGTGCTAGGGAAAAATGCTTAACAACATTTCTTCCAACTCTTCTGAGTTCAAATTCCACTGGGGTCACCTTTGCCTTTCGTTCTTTCAGGGTCGCTAAAATAAGTACCAATTGATCACTGGGGTTGATATAATCGCCTTATCCCCTCCCCCAAACTTGCTGGCCTTGTTCCAAAATTTGAAATCATTATTATAATTTGTAGTACAGTCAATAAAATGACATTTGGCTTAAACATTTAAGCTCCATATTAGCAACCACAGTGATTATGATGGGTTCATCAACACCACAGACAGCAGTGATTATACTTATTTACATCACAAACCACAACAATCATACTAGGTTTATTAACGCAAGCAAAAGTAATTATACTAGATATATTAGCACAAAAGAAATGATAGGTTTATTAACAAACCACAGTAATAATAATACTAGGTGTATTAACTCAAGAAATCATAGTAAAAATACTAGGTTTATTAACATACTAGACTATAGTAATTATAGATACATTAACACAACAAATCACAGTTACAAGTTTAACACAACAGTCCACAGTCATTACACTAGATTTATTGATAGACTTGTTAACAAACCATAATAGTCCTTTTTACTATAGGCACAAGGTCTGAAATTCTGGGGGAGAGATTAGTCGATTACATCGACCCCAATGCATAACCGGTACTTATTTCATCAACCCTGAAAGGATGAAAGCCAAAGCTGACCATGAGGGAATTTGAACTCAGTGTGAAGACAGATGAAATGTTGCTGTCCAGCACAAAAATGATCTCGCCAGGTTGCTACCCTAATAATAATAATAATAATAATAATAATAATAATGGTTTCAAATTTTGACAAAAGGCCCGTGATTTCAGGGATTAAATGAACCCTGGTGTTCAACTGGTATTTATTTCAACAACCCCAGTGTTCAACTGGTATTTACTCCAACAACCCCAAAAGGATGAAAGCAAAGTTGACCTCAGCAAAATTTGAACTTAGAACATAAAGATGGATGAATTGCCACTAAGCATTTTTCCCAGAGTGCTAATGATTCTGCTAGCTCACCACCTGTAACAAACCATAATAATAATACTAGGTATCTTAACAAGGCATAGTAATGATGCTAGGTTTACTAACACAAACTACAGTAATGATACTAGGTTTATCAACACAAACTGCAATATTACTAAGTTTATTAACATAAAATCATGTTAATTATAAACAACAAAAGCCAAAATAATTATACTACGTTTATCATTAACAATAATATATGAGGTATGAGTTTATTAACACTATTAACTGCTATAATTACAAGTTTACTTATATAACAAACCACAGAAATAATAGTTTTAACAAAACCAGCTACAATAACTGTACTAGACTTATTAACACAGCAAACCACAGTAATTGTACTTGATTTAATTAACACAATAACTTAGTGTGACACACTAGAAGATGAAAAAGTCATGTTGCTAAGTTGGATTAAGACTGCTGAAACAATTGGAATACAACTGCGTGTGATTATGTAAAGGATTTTCATTCAACATCCATTGTTCATAACTAAAATAAGCTTGACAGGGAGTTTAATCAGACAACATTTTACAGGTAGATGCCTTTCTTGCCACTAAATGTTACCTGTTTTCTAAATAAAGGATGTTTTTAATTCCACAGCTTTTCAAAATGGGAAGTTACTGGTGGTGATGTCAACAACCAGTGGAAACATCACATTCCTGTTTCACTGTAGTATATCAACATTCACAAGCATGCGGACACGCACACATTTAGACAAAAAGACAGACAGGTAGATATACAGATAGATGCATAGACAGATATACAAAATAAACAGTTGAATTTTTTTAGAAATTATGTCAGCCTCAAGAAGATGTGTTTACAATTAGCCAACTGGCAATTGAGAATAACTCCATATAAAAAGGGGTGATAATCTCAAGAATTAAATTTCTGTGAAGTTGACAAGTCATAGGAAAAGAACAAACATTTATATGTGTATGCATGGTGCAGGGTTCGATTCTCTGTGGAGGCTTTCTGGCCACTTTTCATCTTCTGAAGGGTATTTACCTAATTTTCTAAGCTGTCTACATAGCCCTCCTGTGTTCAAGGATTCTATCTCTCTTTCTCACTCTGTACATATACATGTATATGTATATATATATATATATATATATATATATATATATATATACAAACATATATATATATATATATATATATATATATATATATATATATATATATATTCCTTTATTTTTTTATGTCATTTGACTGCGGCCATGCCAGAGCACAATCTTGAGAGGTCTTAGTCATACAAAAGGACCCCAGGACTTGCTTTTTTTAAAACCTAGTACTTATTTTATCAGTCTCTTATGCTGAAGTGCTAAGTTATGGGGACGTAGGCACACCAACACCGGTTGTCAAGCAGTGATTGGGGGGACAAACAGAGTCACAACAACAACACACAACGAGCTTCATTCAGTTTCCTTCTACCAAATTCACTTACAAGGCTTTGATTGGCTCGAGGATATAGAAGATGATACTTGGCCAAAGTACCATGCATTGGGACTGAAGAGGGAACAATGTGATTGGGAAGCAAGCTTCCTATCACACAGTATTGCCTCTGCATATATCTAAACACACACACACACATATATATACATACACACATATATATACACACACATATATATATATATATATACATACATATATACATATATATACACACACACATATATGTATATATACACACAAATATATACAAAGACACATATATACATACATATATACAGACATACGTACATACATACAGACATACAAACAAATATGTACATACACACCCATATATATATATATATATATATATATATATATATATATATATATATAGACACATATATATATATATATATATATATATATATATATACTAATATATCCTTTATATATATAAATATATATCCTATATATACTAATATATCCTTTTGTTATTTACACCACCTGTCCTCGTCTGTTATTATTTGTATTTTCTCCCATATATATATATATACATATATATACATACACACATATGTACATACATACATACACACACATATGTACATACAAACATGCACATATGTACATACATACATACACACACATATGTATGTACATACATACATATATATATATATACAAGCACCCACTACACTCTCAGAGTGGTTGGTGTTAGGAAGGGCATCCAGCTGCAGAAACTCTGCCAGATCAGATTGGAGCCTGGTTTAGCCATCCGCTTTGCCAGTCCCCAGTCAAATCGTCCAACCCATGCTAGCATGGAAAGTGGAGGTATGATGTCGATGATGATATATATATATATATGTATGTATATATATGATAAAGGCAGGTGTATAAATAACAAGCAGTTGTATTAGTTTGATGCTAAGTGAGAAAGTCTTTTACATTTTGAGCCTACACTCTTCAACAGAGGAATGAGAGAAATTAAATAGAGACAATAAAAAAAAAACTTGTGGATTTAGCAATTTTTAAAAAATTGTTAGTGGATTTGCAGAACCATTAACATGTTTGAAAAAAGGCTTCGCTGTATATTTTCGGCTCTCTACGTTCTATGTTCAAATCCCGCTAGAGTCAGTTAACTTTGCATTTCATCTTGAGTTCAATAAAATAAAACACAGGTCAAGTTCTGGACTTGGTGGCATTAACTAACTCCTACCCCCCAGTTACTGCTGGCCATGTCCCTAAATTAGAAACAATTACCATCATTACTATTATCATAGGGTAGTAGATCAACAAAATTGATGAACGTTGGACAAAATGCTTTGCAATATTTCTTCTGTCTCTTTACGTTCATAGTTCAAATCCAGGTACGGTCAACTTTGCTTTTTATTCTTTCAAGGTCGATAAAATAAATACCAGTAACTACATAGGCCCATGGTATTGACTACACCCCATCCTCACTGTTACGTCTCTATGCTAGAAGAACAATTATTATTCTTTAGTCAACTATCAACAGCGATTTAACAGACCAATGCCTTTCCCCGCAAATTTTTGGCCTTGTGACGTTAAGAAATTCATCAATTATCACTATGTAAATTACTGATTTATTTTGTCTTATTTCTTATATTAAACACATTATTTTTGTTTTTTAATCCTTCTTGTTTAGCTTCAGTTCAGTTCCGATCCAGCACACCAATAAATCGAAGATGTCCTAAATCTGGCCTTTTATTTACCCATACAGTAGGGTGTGGAGTATAAGAGAGATTGGGCTGCTAGCAGGCCGAGCGATCCCATAGAGGCTCTCTCTCGTTCATTTGTACACAGCTTTAATGAGTCACTCAGGTGTATACGTGCGCACACACTCAAACACACGAACGTAAAATCACAAACAGACGCCATTTTGGGGGTGGCTAAATGACAATGAGTGAGCAAAGGAAGAGAAAAAAATTACGAGCGGGCACAAAATAAGGGACCAATTTTATTACTATACACTACTTTAAAATGATCCCTCAATTCTAGTCAGGATTTCAGCATCTTGCATATAGGAAAAGGGAGATAATGCAAAATTTGTGTAGTACACCTTTCATATGTATGTATGCGTACACATATATACACACACATTTCCCCAACAATCTCATCTCTATCTTTATATATATAGATCTTTATATATGTATATATATATAAACTCTAGATTGATTGGTTACCTCTACATCTATATGTATGACAAAAAAATATCATGTGACTATCAGAAAAAAAGCAGGAAAAATAAATATATATATATATATATATATATATATATATATATATATATATATATATATATATATAAATAGTGGGTTTTAAAAAATCGCATATTTTACTCTGCAATTCCAGCTTGAATGCTCCATATGTGTATGACGAGTGTGTGAGTGTATATATATGTGTGTGTGTGTGTGTGTGTGTGTACTGAGATGCGGGTGTGTTCCAAAAGTGCGTGTGACAAATATACTACCGTGTCTGAGACAAAAATTAAAAAGTAAAAAAAAAAAAAAAGATACAAAGAATAAATATGGCTCTGACGTCTTTGGAAAAGTTTTGTATCTAGCAAACTGTGTCAGGAAGAAAAAAAAATAAACAAACATATTTGTAGTCGAGGTGAAACTAAATAGAAAATCATTTCTAGTCTTTATATAATCCAGCGTATGCGTGTGTGTGTGTGTGAGATGACGATGGTCTTGCTTCAATTACTCATATTTCTTACTACTCGACTTAACAGTACATAAACTATGACATTATATAGTTCGTATGAGATATTTATATAGACACACACACATATGCAGTACATATACTAACATTTGTATACACACGCACACAAATATATTCAGGTGCGTTATGTATTTTAATCTGCTTAGGTTGTTTCTATTAAATTTAGTTTGCTTCAGATTTTTTTTTTTTTCTTTTTTCTTTCAATAATAAAAAAGAGAAAAAAACTTCCTTAAACCTAATATGGATATTTCGAAATATAATTTTAAAAATACAGAAAGCGGAAAAGCTTTTAAATTCTCAAAAAAAATTACCAAGTCATAAGCGGAAATAGGAAAGTAAAAGCTTTTACACACAATTTAGATGTGAAAAAAAAATGTGAGATAGTATGAATGCGTGTACGGTTTATATATATGTGTGTGTGTATATATAGTGTATGTGTATAATCCTCTCTCTATAAATGTATAAGTTATATGAAATGAAACTGTGTGCTTGTCAGTGAATATATATCAATGTGTGCGTGTGTGTGTATGTATGTGTGTATATATATATATATATGTATGTATGTATATTCAGAGAGCGGGGAATAGTGAGAGAACGAGCAAAGAATGAGTGAAGAAGCAAGAAAGAAGCAATGTAACAATAAGTAGTCCATTAGTCAGTTGATGTGTTTGTTGTCTTCAGTGAAAAACATGAATCACACCAGTTATGAGCTACTTGGAGAAACAACAACTACAACAACAACAGCAGCAGCAGCAGTAGTAGTAGTAGTAACAGCAGCAGCAGCAGCAAGAACAATAATTACAACCCCGAGACAGTGAAACCTTTACATGATCACCCCTAGAAATAACAGTCATATTTTCATCATAATTAAATCCCTTTCGTCATCATTAAAAAAAGTGGTACATAGAATGAGTTAAGCCAAGATAGACTGCTTCAATTATATATATATATATATATATATATATATATATATATATATAGTTTTAGGGAAAAGGACCAAGGTTCATGAACTCATCATTATTTTTAATTTTTAATAAATTGATTTTAATTAAAGAAATACCACTATGTATTTTGTCCGACGCGCTAACGATTCTTCCAGCTTCAGAGTTAAAATACCACCGAGATCAACTTTGATTTTTATCCCGTCAAGATCGATAAAATAAACAACCAATTAAGTATTGGGGTTGATGTCATCGACTAACACCTTTAGATCACCTTTAAAAAATTGTCGGTTTTGTGCCAAATCGGAAACCATTATTATTACTATTATTAAGCTCAGTGCAAGCACTTTCCGACCTCTCGGAAGTGTCCTCTCTCATCGCTTCTGTACGCTTTGGCTCTTGAATCACTGCAGCAGAAAGATAGGTTTTAAGGAGTATAATGCTCGAAGAGGGGCGTTAGACTGTTGCGTCAGTACCCTTGGTCGCACTCCCGCTGACGTGATGTCGGACACTACGGAAACTGAGGTGGACAGCATTATATGGAAATAATACGCAACAGTAACAGGAGCACGTAACAACCAAGAAAAGTTGGTGGGGTTGCACCTCGACAACTGGCAAAGTAAATCCATGCTGACTAGCGCCGAGTGTCGCCAGAGAGGTCCTGCTGAGATGCTTGGAGACTGATTCAGGCCAAAACGCTATGTGTAGAGAAACCGGGATCAAGTTACGAGTAGGGTATCCAGTCTCATCCGGAAGTGGGCTGAGAGAACTCTGTATTCGAAAAATCGGATACAAGTGGATAGAAGTAGTGAACATATACATCGCCTCGCTTCCGTTATTTATTGTTGCCTGATCCTCGTACCATGTTCCAGCTTTTATCTGACTAGACTGGAACGTCTACACTTCAGATTCTTGTGAAAGAGATACGTTCCACTAGTTAGAAGATCCCATTTGCTGCCAACAGAAGATCTCATTTGCTGCAGAGTTCACTTTGTGGCTAATGATACACAAGCATGCGTTCAAGTTGCAGCGTCTGCAGAAACTTCTGGACATTAGTAAGTCGTGGACGCCGTTTGTGAGGTACGTTTTCCCGCAGCTCATCTCTTTTGGCAAATCTGCAGCCGAGGGTCATGTGATGACCAAGAGTGGGTGCCTAGAATCGAGAATCTTGTCAGGCGCTCACAGTTCCCTTACTAGTCAAGCAGTGTTGCCTGTAATTGGTCGACCTTTGCATTTTATAGAGGATTGGCGAAAGGCAAGAGCAACGAAATTCGAAGGAGAGTCTAGGAATCAACGAAGATCGATTTAAGCTATTCAGGGGAATTTCCAGCTAGCATTAGTTAAACGATTCTAGCGATTATTGAAATTACTAAAATATATTATAAAAAAGAAAAGTTTGTTAGCTGTATTTTTCTAATCGAGTATACCTGTGATCACAAGAATCTGTGATCTAGCAATCTCATCTCCTTTTCAGACGACATTAGCTAATGTCCTAATTTGGGGGCAAAAACTGTGATTTGAAGGAAATTTGGTGGTTATTTTTAGCAACACAAGCAACCACATAGAGGGTTATTGTTCTTTTGACTTCAAGTATATGCGAAAATAAAAAGTCGGAAACAGAAAGTTGTAGCATAATCTGGGTCAGCTCTAATAAAGCAAACCTCTGATCGAAGACATTCCAAGCGTTACAATCTCATTTATTTTTTGCTCTTTTGTTGGGGTTTTTTTCTCTTTTTTTCAAATATATTATATCTAAGACTATATTAGCCATTGTGATTTGCTATCTACGGCCTAACTAAAAACCACTTCCTTTTATTCTGATTATTACTTTTCACATATCGAATGCGATAGGGACTGGGCCTCGTTTGCTGTCATTCTTCCCGGTCTGTTATCGATACCTTGTCATTCAAGCTTGTTATTGATACTCCATTAACTTGCTCGTCATGTAAAGCATATATAATAACCAAGTCGCTATTTAAACCAGTCCCAACCATCTAAAAACAAAACTGTGTGTGTGTTTGTGTGGTACGATTTAAATCGCATGACATAACCGGTTTTTAGAACTCTGCGCGCAAGTTTCCTTTAACCTTACGATCAATACCTTTCCTCGTGATCAAACAGAAGAAAATTGTATGTCTTTACTCTACTCAAAGGAAGGCGGCTGTGCGATCCCCACAATGGACTCCACTGACAGCCGGATCAAGTCTGCATAGGAAATCGGCTGATCACCAACCCCACAAGTCAGTATTACTCAGACTCAACGAGGGGTACGTGTTGAACGGGTTTGTCGCTCTGCCCCCCCCCCCATCTCGGACCTTTGATGATAAGTTAATTTGTACCAGCAGGACTAAATTCACCTGGGGCTGAACAACAACAGAAATGGCGCAACTGTTTCTAGTAATATGGCTAAATCCACTCTACATTCCCATTTGGAATCTCTCTCAGATCGATAAAACCAGTACTAGTGATTGCCTGAGTATTGTTGTTCGTGTTATTGGTTTAGCCCCAGGTCAACTCTGATCCAGCCAGTAGATATGATCGAAGACATTCTAGCTGTAACCATTCTTCTTTTGTATGTTAATGTTTAATCTATTTGAATTTGAATTCGAAGGTAGAATCTGAGTCAGCAAATTAGTAACATAGCCTGAAGATCATAAGAATTTTAAACACAAACAGAAGCGCAGAAATAATTTAACTAAGACTACATCTATGTAGTTTTAAGACAGTAGGGAATTTGACTGCTATTTCTAGCAATCGAACGACCAGACAGAAGCTCCCAATCTGTATATATTTGGGAGTGATTCTTGACGGTTGAAGGATACGCTTTTTTTTTTCTTTCTTTCATTTGTTTGACTCATTGAATTGCGGTCATGTTGGAGCACCACCTTGAAGAGTTTAGTCGAACTGATTTTCAAGTCTGGTATTCAATCTATCGTTCTCTTTTTCCGAACTGCAAAGTCACAAGAATGTAAACAAACCAACACCGGTTGTCAAGCGCTGGCAAACACACACAAGCACACACACACACATATATATATATATATATATATATATATATATATATACGACGGGGTTTCACAGTTTCCGTCTACTAAATTCCCTGACAAGGCATTAGTTGGTCTGGGGCAACCGTAGAAGACACTTGCCCAAAGTGGAACTGAGTCCACGAGCTTCTTAAACCAATAGCTATGCTTCTATCGAGTAAAGACACCAGCAAGTTATATTTTAATCACCACTGTCATTATATTATTTTTAACACAGACAAACAGACGCAAGATCAGAAATTTTGAAGAGGTTAGTCCATTACACTAATTTTAGAACTTGCCTAGTGCTTAATTTCATTGACTGTCCGAAGAGGGATAAAAAGCAAGACTGAACTCAGCGGCATTTGAACTCGAAACATCGAGAGTGTTGCAAGGCATTTTGTCCGACATTCTAACGAATCTGATAATCCACCACCACCCTAACCACCAGAACAATATTATATTATATGGCATTCTAAGTTCAAATACCTTGATTTCATCTTTGCGGTGTTTCACTAAATAAAGAACTAGTCAAGAACTAGGAGATCGATATATTCCAAACACCGCCCTTCCTCTCTCCCTCCTTGCTCTGCAGATGTGTCATTTTGTGTTACTCATGTAAGAAATAGTCAAAGATGGCGGGAATAGAATCGTTAGCGCGTCGGGCAAAATGCTTTGCGATATTTTTTCCGATTCACTGTTCTGAGTTCAAACACCACCAGAGTCAACTTTGCCTTTCATCTTTAAGTGATCGATAAAATAAATATCAGTAAAGTACTGGGGATCGATGTAATCGACTTCCCCCTCCCTTCAAAAACTGTTAGCCCTGTGCCAAAATTTGAAACCATTATCATTATTGGCAGAATCGTTAGCACGCAGGGTAAAATGCTTAGCGGCATTTCGTCCGTCTTTACGTTCTGAGTTCAAATTCCGCCGAAGTCAACTCAGCCTTTCAACCCTTTGAGGTCAATAAAATAAGTACCAGTTGAGCACTGAAGTTGGTATAATTTGATAATTATTCTTGTTGTTTCATATTTGTTTTAGTTCGATTTCCAGCAAAGTTAACTTTCCTGTTATTTCTCCGTTACTAACGCAGATAAAAACCCAACGCTTAAGCGAATGCGCCCCTGCATGGCCGCTAGAAATAACAGTCAACCACCCTTAAATCACACCGTCTTAAAAAAAAGAACACGTTGAATAATACGGTCTTGGGTTCTCTGTACATAAGAAAAACACAGGATGGTCGTGGTTGGAATGCTTTTTGATCATAGAATAGTGTGATCAGGGCTAACCTAAAGCTAAGCAATAACTATTTCAACGAAGAAGCCGCCTCAACGTAGTCGCTCGATCTGCTAGAAATGAATTAAATTTCACTAAAATCACAACCTCCGTCTTAATCGTTGCCAATAGACAAAATTAAGTTTTTATTATCCATAGGTGTGCAGCATCAGGGTTGCCCTCGAGTTGAAATAACCACCAGAACCACCAGTAAATAAATGGCTCATTTATATTGACCATAACGCCGCCATACATTCAACAGGTCTTATGACAGCCTCAGAAAATATAATGATTACGGTGGCGAGCTGGCAAAATCGTTAGAGCATTGGAAAAATAAAAAAGACCTTGCGGCATTTACACTCATGAGTTCAAACGCCGCCTACGTCAATTTGCTTTTCATCCCTCCGAGGTAGATAAAATAAGAATCTGTCAAATTTAGGAGGTCGTTGATATCAACCAACCCCTCCCTTCAAAATGTGTCTAAATTATTGACAGAATTCTTAGTGTCCAGCAAAACGCCTTGGGGTGTTTAGTCTTACCCTTTACGTTTTGAGTTCAAATTCAACTCGAATCAAATTTTTCTTTCATCATTCCAGGATAAAATAAAAGACGTGTGTGTGTATGTACACCCCACCCCATATATATATATATATATATATATATATATATATATATATATACATACACACACTCACACCATATTACATACACCGCACACACATTTATATGTCTATATATATATATGGAAAAAAATGTGTTTATTATGGTAGTTTTAACTTTAAAAATCCCTCCTAGCGTGAGGCATTTATGTATAGTAATGCCCTTAATATAAATAAATATATTTAAAGGGAATAATTAATAAATGTTTCCCTTATGAGGTTTTTCACGCTAACTACTTGATAAATTCTTATAAAGATTTTATCCTATTTTTAGATATGAAAAAATGAATAGAAATGGCTTTTCTCATAATTTTTCCACTTTCACAATTAGATGTTTATACACACACACACACACACACATATATATATATATATATATATATATTTCAAGGTTTTTAACTTTTAAATTTGCTACATCCTCTGGAAAATTATATATATATATATATATATATATATATATATATATATATATATATATATATATTCGGTAAATTTTGATAAGTGCACATCAAAATTTACCTATTCTTCTTTTAACGATCCCAAACCGATGAAAGACAAGTCAACTTTTGAACTCAAAACGTTTCTGCCTCACCAGACTCAGTCATACTTACTTCCTTCGATATGCTTAAACATCGAATACTTGACACAGAATTCAAAGCTGAATCTGCAGAGTGTGAGTTTGAGTGTGAGTTTGAAAATAAGAATTAAAAGACAGGCGATTGTTTCTCGCAGATATTGAAGCACTCTAACGGAATGAGGAGGAAAATCCTAATACAAAAATAACTAAAATTAGATAAGAAATAAATTTATTGTCAACACACATAAGAGGGATGAAACACGAGTGAACGGGTATAGGTAGCAAGAAAATTGAATTTCTCTCTAAGGGGAGAGGGGTCACGTGCGGTTAGAAATGGCAGTCAAAATATCCCTCAAATCGTGTGCCCTGCCACCATCTTTAAACAAAGGAAGGACACTCTGAATATTATAGCTTTACAATATTATATTAAAGTCAGGATGGTCACAACAGGATCGCGTTTCATCGTGGGCCTGACGGATCACCGCAAAACCTGTGGCTAAAAAAAGAACGAGAGAGAGAATGGGTTGGAGCATGGACGGGTGGATGGGTATTTCAAGCAACAAACTGTGACACGGGACATCAGTAGTGGTAGTATTAGTAGTAGAATTGGCATTCCGTCGGTTACGACGACGAGTGTTCCAGTTGTTCCGATCAACGAAAACAGCCTGTTCATGAAATTAACGTACAAGTGACTGGGCACTCCACAGACACGCATACTTTTAATATAGTTTTTGGGGAGATTCATCGTAACACAGAATATGACAAGGTTGGCCCTTTGAATTACAGGTACTACTTAATTTTTGCCAGCTGAATGGACAAGAACAACGTGAAATAAAATGTCTTCTTCAAGGACATAACGCACCGCCGGGTAACGAACTCACGATCGAGAGCCGAATGTCCTAACCACCAAACCACGCGCCTGCACAGTAGTAGTAGTAGTAGTGGTAGTAGTAAATCGGTCAATTTGACTTTAAATAGTTGCTTGCAATACAACGACAACCACCACGGACAAAATGTTACCAGAACTGACGAGATAGATTATACGAAATACGCAGGGTGGAGACTAATTGACGAAATAGGGGGGAAAAAAATTAAAAAGTAAAGGTGTTGATTGGAGCAGAAAGTACAACTTTCTAGGAGAGGAGAGAGAGAGTTAAAGTTAGCTAATGAATGAATGAATGAATGTTACGAGTTTGTAGTGGAACGAGATATTAACGAGTAGCGACCGTTACGAAACTCGGAGCAGTAACAGTAACTCAGAGAAAACACCCTCACATACGGTGGTGCCTCTCACACATGTAATCTAAGTGATTATTAACTGAGATTACCCATGCAGTTAGCTGACAAAAACTCCCTCCAAAGAGCTTAAAATTTAAAATGGGAAATCACTAATATCAGCCAGTAGTAGTAGTAAGACGGAAAGAATAAACGAAATATCAGAAGTGTCAAATTATTTTCCGAAAAAAAAAAAAAAATACTTTGCAACTTTCGTTCCGGCTCTCTTAAGATCTGAGTTCAAATCTTATCGAAGTAAATTATTGCCTTTCATCCTGCATGGGTCGAAAAATAAAGTATATGTCAATTACAGAAGGCGTTGTAATCGACTCGTCCTCCCTCAAAATGCCAGGCGTTATAGCTTTATTAAAAACGATTACCGGGTAGTGCCACACCTTACCCGACACTGGACAAGTATTTATTTCAGCAACAGCAGGACGATGATAAAGCAACGAAGACATCGACTAGATTTGAACTCAGAATGTCCTACTGATTCCGTCAGTCATTCACGAAAAGTTAATTCTTAAAAGTAAATTATTGCTTAATTTCATTAATGAAGACCGCATTACTTATTCGAATGTGCTTTAGCGTAATATATATATATATATATATATATATATATATATATATATATATATATATATTACTTTCGATTTCATGTTCAATAGAGATCACTTGTTCCTTTAGTTACATTTTATAACATTGTATTTAGAGAGAAAAAGGCGTGGCATAAGTATGAAAATCTCCAAGTCCAGTCCACTACCACTACTAACCCTTCTGGTATCAAGTCCTGTATAATCCTCTCATTACGAGATCCACTACTACCAAGCCCCGTTTTCATAGATTACCTGTAGTATCAAAGCCTGTATAATTTTCACATCATTAGACTCACACCACCACCATTACTTGCAACCTTGTTTCTAACGAGGCCCTTAAGTATTAATCACATCGTCAAACCCATTCCTCTGCCAGAACAACTACAAGGCCCCTAGCATTAGGGGTTTTTTTTTTAAATTTTATTTCTCTCCCCACCCACCTCGAGTGAGGACTTGAAGTATCAGGGCTCATTAAACCATTATAATCGTAAGGATTCCGCCGGACAAATATTTTACACCATCTAAAATGGTTCCCGTTCGTGGAAATGCATTTAGTACAGGCGACTGCATCACGCACACACATACACACACGTGTGTGTGTGTGTGTGTGATATATATATATATATATATATATATATATATATATATATACACACATACACTCACACATGAACTGATGTGTGAGGATAGAATTTGAGTGCTAGAATATACGGTAGTATTTGTCGTACTATTATAATACACATACGGTGCATAAGTAGTACGTGCACACCAGTATATTCATACTAGTCAGGTAAATACACAAGATATTTTTACAGAAGTTTGAATATATAATAAACATCCCTATAATACTTTATAATGTGTGTGTGTATTTTTGCACATACACACATCATGTATACAAACGAAAACAACAAGCCTTTACATATCCACTATATATATATATATATATAATGTATGAATATTGCGAAGGGATGTAAGCATATAATGAAACACTAACCAATATCATCTATGCATATACATACCCTTCTTTACAAACATGTATGGGCAGACTCACAAAGTTTAAAATGTTTTGGTTTCTGTTTATTGTTTTTAGATCGAGAAAGTTTTGTTTAGTTTTGTAGAGAGAGAACAAAAGAAAGGATAAGGAAGAAAATTAATAAACGTATATTTAAAGGCAATGGGAATATAGAAAGCAGTGACTTCGTTTTAACAACAGCGCGCCATGGAGTAGAAGGTAGGTAGGGGGGATCAGTTTATGTAGCGCTTTCTACTCAAAACTGGACCCTCACTTCTGGGGGGAAAAAAACTGATGTTTAAAAAGAAACCAGAAGAAAAAAAATAGCCAATAGTCAGAAAATAAAACAAACTGCGATAAATAATGATACTAATGAATTATAGATATCATAAATACGATAGTCCTTAAGTTTTTAACACTGAACCTAAATTAAGAAGAGGAATCTGAAAATATAAACCAATAATTATTATTATAATTATAACTATTATTTCCCAATTATTGAGCATATATGTTGAACTTAACGTCGTTTTACGATTTGGTTTAGCGTCAAGAATTTGAAGCTTAGTTACACATAGACAGTGTGTGTGTGCATATACATGTCAACTATTGACTAATATATACACACATACAGACAAAATGCATAGACACACACATTGTATACTATTTCTTCCACTATTCACAAATATCAAATCAAATGATTGAGATCACTTGTGTCTATTTGGGTGTATATAAGGTAAGTATATATACATGAATATTTAACTATATATATATATATAATATATAGTGAACGTGTGTTGTACGAAGTTATAAATGATATGTATACGTATGTTTATGTACCAATGGGTTTGTGTGTGTGTGTGTGTGTATATATATATATATATATGTGTGTGTGTATATATATATATATATGTGTGTGTGTGTGTGTATATATGTGTGTGTGTTTAGGAAAGAGAAATGAAAAATAATGACAGAGGTTTGAGTGAAAGCTGGTGTTGGAGTAGAGGTTGGAGTGAGGTCTGGTGTTCCGTTCAAACAGGCTTTATCATAAAAGCTTCAATTTAATATATAATAATAATTAATACAATATAAAGATAATATACAGTCGAAAGGAAAATCCAGTTGGTGGTGTAAAGTAGAGTTATTATTCGGCCCTCGGTCAGCAAAGCGTTCCTGCTCTGACCATCTTGTCCCTTATTCAATCAAACTACATTATCCAATGTTTTACTTATCATTTTTTTCTTTAAAGACAGTAGGACATGATGTGAAGGAGATTTGGCTTCTATTTCTCGTGACCACGAAATGGTGATTCATGGTCCCTCTGTTACAGAGGTACTGTGTAGTTTTTCTTGTCCAGTCAGGAAAAGAATGAAGGGCAGCACCTATGACCGTTTCCCCGTAACTGGTTTAAGGAAAGGGAGTCTGTTATCCTCAGAATTGAGACCTGACCCCCGAATACTTGCCAAAAAAAAAAAAAACCCCCACTGAATTCCGTTAAATGTACCCAAGGGTGGGGTAAAATAAATTTGGTAACGGATCAAGTCATACCATCCAAGTGTTAGTGTAATGAAATGCTGGTGTGATATTTGAGTGATTGCAGAGGTGCTGTATCGGTGATGGTGGATGATGTAGTAGAAGTTGCTGATATGATGTGATGTTTGAATGAGTGGAATGTAGCGATGCTGCGGACTAGTCAAATAGTGGTGAAGTTCTTTAACTCCAGTTCAGTTTTATCGAGCAGAGCTACGATCAAAAGCATTCCATGCGTGACCATTACACTTTATTATAGTTTTTTTTATACGTAATACGCGCTTTTATTTTTTTTAAGGCGTTATTTATCTTCTATTTCTAGCAGGTCGATGAACCAAGTGGAGGCTCCCCGGTGTGGCCAAGTGGAGGGTAGTGAAGTCGTGATGTAGTATTTTAAGTGACTGTAATGGTAGTGTTGGTGCGGTGGAGCGGAGATTGGTGCTGTTTGAATGGGTGTAATAGTTGCTGTGAGTGTGAAGTAATGAAGCAGTGGTGTGGTGTATGGTGTACTATGGTAGAGATATAGTAGAGGGCGAAGCAGTGTTGCTGAGTGATGAGTGTGTGTGAGACGAAGATGAAAGATAATGTCTATCATCAGTATCTTATAATAATAATAATAATAACATCAACAACAAAATGAGAGGTAAATGAAATCGACCAAAGACTTACTTGAAGTTCTGCTCTCTCCACCTCCCATTGCGACCGTTCCATCTCGAATCTTGCCCATTCCGTTTGTAAGAAATGTAAAATTCCCGGCATAGAATACTGAGGCCTTTGGCTCGATTCATCGGCTTGTTGTTTGGTAACCATTCCAGCAGCACCAAGTCCACCAACAACACCACTACAACCACCACAACTACTACCAACACTATTACTGTTGTTGACGGCGGAAAAGATGACTGGACTAGCGCCGTTGTTGTTGTTGTTGTTGCTGCTGCTGATACTACCACCTCCTACTACCTGGCCACCACCACCACCACCAATACTACTACTACTGCCTCCTCCGTGTTGTGATCCGGGGCCGTCTTCAATCATCTTACCATGACCGCCGCCATTACACTGGCTTTCCTTTCCTTTCCTTCCTGCTACTTACTCGGCGGCTTTACTTGCAATGACGTCACTCTCTCGCTGTGTATGTGTGTGTGAGAGTAAATGGAGTATTTGTGTGTTGTTTTTGTTATATAGTTCTTTTACTGTAAAAGTGTATGTACGTTATAAAGTTGTACGATTGAGCATGTTTCCCTCTCTCTCCCTCTCTCGCTTATACTCTCTACCTTTCTCTCTTCCTGTCTGTGTATGAGTGCGTTCCTATGTTAATTCATGTGTGCGCGTTTTCGTTGTTACAGAGGTTGTGCCGTGACTGTGGTTGTCTCCCCCTTTCTACCAGTGTGTGTTTAAGTATGTTAGTGTGCATGTATTTCCGTCGTTATATATAACGATGTGTACTTATGACTGTAGTTGTCTCCCCCTCTCTGTCTGTGTACACATGTATTACGTGTATTACTGTGTGTCTCGATGTGATTGTGTGTGCCTGTAACTGTGTAGTTGTCTCCCCCTTTCTACTCTCTCTCTTTCACGTGAATGTATGTATGTGTGTCTGATCGTGTTTGTTTATATAGGATATGTGACTGTGACCATGGTTTTCTCTCTCTATCTTTTTCTCTGTGTGTCTGCTGTGCGTATGTTTATTTCGCCCTCTCTCACTCATGCATATGTGTTTGTGTGTTGTGTGTGTGTGTGCGTACGCGCTTACGTTTAGTTGCTTAGCCCCAGGTCTACTCTGATTGAGTAAATCTATGATCAGAAACGTTCCAGCACAACCATTCCGTCTTTTTGTGTTTCAGGAAATTGCATTTTTCAACGTATCCTTTTCTTTATAAGACGACGGGGTGTATATATATATTTAAGGGAGATTTGGCTACTATTTCTAGAAAATCGACCTATCACATAGAGGCTCCCTCGTTATATCGATGTATTTGTCACCCTCCCTCTTAATTAGTCTGTCTCTATCGTCGAGTTATATGTGTTAACTCCCTCTCTTTCAATTTTCTCTCTCTCTTTCTCACTCTCTCTGTATATTTGTTTGTCTTTACCTTTTCCTTTTACATCAATTTCCCTTCGTGCTTTGTTGTATTTTATGATCGTCTATTTGTATTTATATTTCTTGAGCTTTTCACCATCTCATTCTTTCTCTCTCTCTCTCTCTATATATATATATATATGTATATATATTTCTCTTCCTGTATGTATATGTATTTCTGTGAGCGTGTGTACATTTCTATATCTACTTGTAGCTGTAAATATATGTATGGGCTTACTTTGTCGGTGCATTAGTGTATAACTAGACAAATAGGTGTGTACGAATATCTAAATCTATCGTGCGGCTGCTTCATATGTATGTATGTGATTTAAAACTATATGATTTTGTGAGTGTGTGCGAATGCGAATCAAACTCTTGTGTTGTAGTAAACAAAAATTGCGCCATAGATGGTGTGACAGTAAATGAGAAGCTACAAAAGAGAATGTATATGAAGATAACAAGCTGGCTACTACGTTCTTACAAATTGTGACTGTAAACGTTAATATGGAAGTGTCGGTGTGATTTAAGATCGTGTGTTTTTGTGAGTCAATAATTAAATAGCGTGTGTATGAATCTGCATACACAGAAATTCTAGATGTGGTCACTCCATTTGCTTGAAATAGTAATCAATCTACCTCAAATAATAATAATTAGAGAAAGCACACCTCCATAAAAAAAAGACAGGCTAGCCTTTGATCATAAGTATTCAATCAGGGCTCACTTGGAGCTTAACGTGTGTGTGTGTGTGTGTGCGTTACGACTCAGCAAGACAACAGTTATGCAGTCGCATAGTCTGCTAGAAATAGTAGCCAAATTTTCTTGAAATTAAACCTACCATATTAAAAAAAAAAGGACACATTGGTTAATCTAGCGATAGGAACCCCGAATAATACAGAATGAACACGGCTGGAATGCTTTAATTACGACTGACCTGTGGCTAAACAACATTAATAGCAACAGTGAGAAAGAATAATGATTGTATATATGTGAATGAATGAGTAAATGTCAATGTGTGTGAGCTTGTGTCAATTTCCATAAACTATGTGTATGTATTTACGTGTGCAAATCGAGGTCTAACCATTACTGTAATATAAGTGAATGTATTCATATACTTATGTATACGAGTGTTTCTCCGTGAGTGTGTGTATTTATAAGAGTATACCTCTTATGTGTTGTGTGAATGTATTATAGTAGACCTATATGCTTGTGTGAATTTGTGTTAATATTGTAGCTATGTAAGAGTGTGTTCAGTCGTAACTGGATGTCATTGTGACTCAGTGAATAACAAATTCGTATATGTCTCTCTGTGTGTATAAAATTGTGAATTAGACTATGAAAATGTGTTTGTGTGCAACAGTTTGAGCTCGTACGAATAATCTACACGTTTATCTCTCTTTCTCTCTCTTTCATTCTCCCAGTAGACACATACACATGTATGTGTGAGTATATATTTATATATATATATATGTATCAGAATATATATCTGTAACTATATACCGTACACACAAGTGCCTATATATGCTTGTGTTTGTGTAATTTGGATATGCATAGTTATGTCTGCACGTGTAGGTGGATTTATAACTTGTATGCATATGCTTATTCACGAAGGTCTGTGTTTGTATGAATATGCCTCTGTGTATGTATCTGTATGTATACACACATAGACACACAGACGTACGAACATGCGTAGATAGATAAATAGGTAGGTAGGTAGGTAGGTGGATAGATGGATTCACAGATAAATAAACATTTGAAGTAAGAAAAAAATGTATAATCTACATATCCATGTGGATGTATTTTAGCGCAAGTGCAGGGTAGGTGCATATCTTCCCCCGCCTTTATATCTTCTATAAACATCCCCCATAATCCTTGCCCTCCCGTCCCGTACACACACACACATAAATGTATTATAAATACATAAGCGCGCACGCACACACACACACACCTATCTACACGCCCGTTGCCTTGACACGATGTGTGCTCATTTTTCTCCGACTTTCTTCCTCTTTGAATGTATCAGATACTCTACGTGTATAAATAGATGGATGAGATCTTTGCGTGTGTGTGGTGTGTGTGCGCGCGCGTGTATGTGTGTGTGTGAGTGTGTGTACCTGTCTGGTTATCATCACACGACTGCTCACCTAAGTGAGTTGTATTTTTCTTAATCCAATCTCCACAGAAACGCTAGAAAGGTTGAGTTGCATTACCAGGAAATCGGACGCAAACAGACATACTAACACAAATATATATATATACATATATATATTATGTATAAAGATAGATAGGTATCCAAACACATGTATACATATGTATTCACACACATATATACTAGTATACCCGTGCCGTGAAAAGATTTTAAGACGGGCTAAATGCATCAAGATAAAAATACATTCTAAATATTTTATATAAGACTTGAACATATGAAATAATTACCTTATGGAAACTACTTTGAAGGATTGAATCCAAAGAGAATTAAATATGAGAGCAAGTTTTATATATAAAGTGTTTCATTAAATTATTTTATTAAAACAATAAAAACTTTTTTTATTTTAATCGTTGACGATTTTCTCCAACTATTATTTTCTTAAATCAAAGGTAAACTGTGCTACCACAAATAACATTAATTTACATTTATATTGGTTTCAAATTTTGGCACAAGGCCAGCAACTTCAGGAAAGAGTTGTAAGTCAATGACATCGTCTCCAGTGCTAAACTGGTATTAATTTTATCAACCCCAAAAGGATGATAGGCAAAGTTGATCCCAGCAGCATTTCAACTCAAAACATAAAGACAGACGAAATGTCACTAAGCACTTTGAATGTATAAATATTATTCCTCTCTAAGGCAGCATTTCATCCATCTTTATATTCTGAGTTCAAATTTCGCCAACGTTGACTCTGCCTTTCATCCTTCCTAGGTCGATAAAGTAAGTACCAGTTGAACACTGGGGTCAATGTAATTGACTTACCCCTACCCCGAAATTGCTGGCGTTGTGCCTAAATTTGAAACCTATAATATCCCTCTGCTTAACAGTATTCAATTCTTTTCTCACTGTATTGCCATTCACAGTGGAGGCGCAATGGCCCAGTGGTTAGGGCAGCGAACTCGCGGTCATAGGATCGCGGTTTGGATTCCCAGACCGGGCATTGTGAGTGATTATTGAGTGAAAACACCTAAAAGCTCCACAAGGCTCTGGCAGGGGATGGTGGCGAACCCTGCTGTACTCTTTCACCACAACTTTCTCTCACTCTTACTTCCTGTTTCTGTTGTGCCTGTAATTCAAAGGGTCAGCCTTGTCACACTGTGTCACGCTGAATATCCCCGAGAACTACGTTAAGGGTACACGTGTCTGTGGAGTGCTCAGCCACTTGCACGTTAATTTCACGAGCAGGCTGTTCCGTTGATCGGATCAACTGGAACCCTCAACGTCGTAAGCGACAGAGTGCCAATAGTAGTGCCATTCACACTTATATGAACCTGTATTTGTAAATGTGTGTATGTCTGTGTGTGTGTATACACCTTTTCACTCAGTTTGAGGTTGCTTTTTCCTTCCCTTCTCTAACTTGCTTGCAAGTGGCACAAAAACACACCCAGAACACACTATAAAGTGGTGCCGTTAGGAAGGGCAACCATCACTTGGTGTCAAGAGATGTGTGCACTCAAGCACACGCATACACATTCACTCACACTTGCACATACTCATTCACACATTTGCATGCGTACACACACACACTCACACACAGAGCTATACATATCTTTATGTGTATCAGGCTACATGCACCACACACACACACACAGATGCATGCAGATACATTACATTCACAAACACACAAAAACATCGAAATACATAAAAATACATATACATACAGTTTCAGGCATGGCTGTGTGGTTCGAAGTTTGCTTCCCAACCACATGGCTCCGGGTTCAGTCCCATTGTGTGACGCCTTAGACAAGTGTCTTCTACTATAGCCTCAGGCCGACCAAGGCCTTGCTAATGGATTTGGTAGATGGAAACTGAAAAAAACCTGTCATGTGTATGCATATTTTTGTGTTTGTCCCCCAACGCCGCTTGACAACCAATGCTGGTATATTTACGCCCTTGTTAGAATAGATACCAAACTTCAAAAGAAAATAAGTACTCGGGTTGATTAGTTCAACCAAAATTCCTCAAGGTGATGCCCCAGCATGGCCACAGTCCAATGACTGAAACAAGTAAAAGATAACAGATACAATATATTGACATACAATAATTTCAAAAATGTACCTTCTCTCTGCAGAATATATTAAGTGCAGGCTACCATACTTGAGCTGGTGAGGTGAAAATGATTTTAATAATCACTTGAAACAAGGCGGCAGGCTGGCAGAATCGTTAGCACATCAGGCAAAATGCTTAGTGGCATTTTGTCCGCCCTCGCTTTCTGAGTTCAAATTCCGCAGATGGTCAACTTTACCTTTCATCCTTTTGGGGTCGATAAAATAAGTACCAGTTGAGCAGTGGGGTCAATGTAATCAACTTTCCCACTTACCCAAAGTTACTGGCCTTATGCCAAAATTTAAAACCAATAATTACTTGAAATTATAACCCTAATGAGTAGAAAAGTCATTAGCATTATTGAAAATTTTCTTCTCAGTAGTGGCAAGGGAAAGAACTCCAGAAATTTCAATCAGCCAAAACTTAAATGGTGTTAGCAAGGGGCAGGGAGTTATCCTTTAAAGTTATTCCTATGGCAGATTCCATAATTAAACAACTAGATTGTGTATTTTTCAGTCACTTACAATTTCCTTTCTTTACTTTATAGCTAAATGATGAGTTGTTTTATCTTTGACTTTGAGATTCATAAAAGCCTATGCTACTCTAAATAATGGTTTTGCACTTCTAATAACCCTTTATTCCACCAATTATCATGGCAAGCACGTAAAATTTTAGGATAAATCCTGATGTAATTTTAATAGATGTAATGTTCAAGAGAAAAAGACAGTGCTGGTGCAAACATGAAATGCATATAGATGATGATAGATGGGTAAAGAGTTGAGCCACTAGGAGATCAATGTGGAAGGAAGCATAGAAGACCAAGGAAAACATGAACAAAAGTGGAACATATGGATCTCAGGATACTAAGCTTCACAAAGAAGACAAAAGAATGACAAGTGCTGTGATACTGTGGTGGTGCAAGCATTTACAAGGAAGCTGTAAAAATGAAGATGATGAGGATGGTGATGGGTGTAGCCTGTTATCCCCCAGTATATTTGAATATATAACTGTATGATATTTACATAGTACTATTGAACACTCTCTGATGATGTATTATATATTGGAAAGATACAGAGATACCACATTGGGTGTGTTATGTGACTTAACTAGTATATATATATATATATATATATATATATATATGTAGTCAACTGCTACAAAGGTAAAGGTGACGCTTTAGATACAAATAATTACAGAGGCATCAAGCTGTTAGATCAGGTTATGAAAGTTACAGAGAGGGTCATAGCCCAACTAATTAGGGAGCGAATCAATTTAGATGAGATGCAGTTTGGGTTCGTGCCAGGTAAAAGCACTACTGATGCCTTATTTCTAGTGAGACAGTTGCAGGAGAAATACCTAGCTAAGGATAAACCTCTGTACCTGGCTTTCGTTGACATGGAGAAAGCCTTTGACAGGGTCCCCCGATCCCTTATCTGGTGGTCAATGAGGAAACTTGGGATAGAAGAATGGTTAGTGAGAGCTGTGCGAGCCATGTACAGAGATGCTGCCAGTAAGGTGAGGGTTGGAAATGAGTACAGCAATGAATTCCGGGTAGAGGTAGGGGTCCACCAAGGTTCCGTCCTCAGCCCCCTCTTATTTACCATAGTCCTCCAGGCAATCACAGAGGAGTTCAAGACAGGTTGCCCCTGGGAGCTCCTCTATGCTGATGACCTTGCCCTAATTGCGGAGTCACTATCAGAACTAGAGGAGAAGTTTCAGGTGTGGAAGCAAGGTCTAGAATTGAAGGGCCTTAGAGTCAACCTAGCTAAAACCAAAATCCTAATAAGTTGGAAGGTAGATAAAACACAAACCCCTTCAGGTAGATGGCCCTGCTCAGTATGTAGAAAAGGAGTAGGTAGTAACTCTATAAGATGTACCCGGTGCAAGCTATGGACACATAAGAGGTGCAGCAACATCAAAGGCAGGTTAACTAGCAAGTTAGTTTTTGTTTGTGGCAGATGTTCAAGTGCAATAAAGACTGTAAACAAACAGGAAACAACTTCTATCTCATTCCAGGGTGAAAAACTAGAGGTAGTCGATAGCTTCCGCTATCTGGGCGACCAAGTTAGTAGTGGGGGTGGGTGCGCTGAAACTGTAGCTGCTAGAATAAGAATAGCCTGGGCAAAGTTTAGAGAGCTCTTACCCCTGCTGGCGACAAAGGGACTCTCACTCAGAGTAAAAGGCAGACTGTATGACGCATGCGTACGAACAACCATGCTACATGGCAGTGAAACATGGGCTGTAACTGCTGAGGACATACGTAAGCTCGCAAGGAATGAAGCCAGTATGCTCCGTTGGATGTGTAATGTCAATGTGAATACCTGTCAGAGTGTAAGTATCTTGAGAGAAAAGCTGAACATTAGAAGCATCAGTTGTGGCGTGCAAGAGAGACGATTGCGCTGGTATGGACATGTGGTGAGAATGGAGGAGGATAGCTGCGTGAAAAAGTGCCACACCCTAACAGTTGAGGGAACCCGTGGAAGAGGTAGGCCCAGGAAGACCTGGGCTGAGGTGGTGAGGCAAGACCTTCGTACATTGGGCCTCACCGAGGCGATGACTACTGACCGAGACCTTTGGAAATGTGCTGTGCGTGAGAAGACCCGGCAAGCCAAGTAAGATCGTTGCCAGTGCCCCTGGACTGGTTCTTGTGCGGGTGGCACATGAGATGCACCATTTTGAGCGTGGCCGTTGCCAGTACCGCCTGACTGGCTCCTGTAGGATTTTCGAGCGAGATCGTTGCCAGTGCCCCTGGACTGGCTTGTGCGGGTGGCACATAAAAGACACCATTTCGAGCGTGGCCATTTTCGTGCGGGTGACACGTAAAAGCACCCACTACACTCTCTGAGTGGTTGGCGTTAGGAAGGGCATCCAGCTGTAGAAACTCTGCCAAATCAGACTGGAGCCATCCGGTTTCACCAGTCCTCAGTCAAATCGTCCAACCCATGCTAGCATGGAAAGCGGACGTTAAACGATGATGATGATGATGATGATATATATATATATATATATATATATATGTACATATATAGGTATGTTGATGGAAACAGGTAAAATAGAACTCAAAATATGAGTATATGTATATTTTTATTGATATTTAGCAGAAGCAACAGAGTGACTCAAGGTCAGAGAGTTACTGTGCTTTGAAGCTTTTGAACAAACTCAAGCACCCCCTCCCACCGAACATGCTTTGGTTTTTCTCAGATGAGAAAAATTTCTGTCAGGATCAGATGGTGAACACACAGAACAACCATTGGCTTACCATGTCCCCAAAACATGTACTGAGAGAGATAAAAATCAAACATTCAGTCAACATGATAGTGAAGTTATGCCTCCATTCATTTTCCCACACAGTAGTAGAATTGGCTTCCACACACACACTACAGTGAGCAACCAACAAATCATTACCATTGTCAATTACTACTACAAATATCTTACTAACCACTGCTGGTAAATAAATCTGTGAATATTATTCTTTTCTCTTTGATGTTGTTATGACGCTGTTTCACTATACTTTTGACTATCAACATATAGCAACCTGACACAGAACCAGAAGCACTATTACTACATTAAATAACTACTCATCTGTACACTATGATTGGTACCTCAGACGTAAGGACCTAACATTCATACATTACATATGGTGACCTGACTACATATATATATATATATATATATATATATATATATATATATATATATATATATAAAGAAAACAGAAAATGGATAAGTACTGATGAACAACAATTGACTTACATCAATTATTATTTATTAATTCAATGCAAGTAGACTGCAGTCAATTTTGATTCTTGATAAACCCATGTTTATCCTTGTCTTTACCTATAATTTATGAGCATAATATGTTTGCATATGTATGCCCATGGTTAAACATAGGTAATATGCCAGTAGTGCAATGGATACCTCTGTCCCTTAGCCGGTTATTTTATTATTCTTAAACAAGAATGTTGCTGACATTGAATTAGTAGTTTCAGTCAGCTAAGACATTGCCCGGGCTGTCTGATGATGGCTCAGCAGGCCATGACCTCAAAGTCAATGTCAACAACATTCTTGTATAAGAATATTAAATGTGTATGTGTGTGTGTATGTTTGTAGATAGATACATAGGCAAACCGACAGATAGATTTGCTTCTTTGTTATTCACATGTTGAAATACTGATTATTATAAGTAGTTTCGTTGCTGTTTTGATAGAAAGTGCTACTATGCAAAAGCTTCTGCTCTGACATAAGTATTATTTTTGTTAATACTGAATAAATGATATTTATAAAAATTACTCAGGCCGTGGTAACTAGGAGAGCAATGATAAGTGTCATAAGCCATTCATTGGGACACCAGCAAAAGATTTTTGTATCTCCATGTTATCTATGCAGGGCAATCAGTAATGACATCCTGATCATGTGGTGCAGTTTTGAATAAATACCCTGGCAACATAGTTAGGGAGCAAAGTTGCTAGACAACCACTCAGGCCAGAAATCATTCAGGTCTCTCCTCAATCAAGTTATTTAGCTCTCAAAGGGTACAGTCCACTTAGCTGTAAACAGGTACCAGTGTCTATGCAAGTAATAGCTGTAATACTGTTAACCTATCAAATGTTTTTGTCACTTTCTCGTCCTTCAACTCCTTAATGTATCTTATCTGATAAATTAGCACAAAAGGGCATGTGTGGCATGGATGTGTGGTAAGAAGCTTTAGACAAGTGTCTTCTACTATTGTTGTTGGTGCTCCGTCGCATATGACGTCGAGGGTTCCAGTTGATCCGATCAACGGAACAGCCTGCTCGTGAAATTAATGTGCAAGTGGCTGAGCACTCCACAGACACGTGTACCCTTAACGTAGTTCTTGGAGATATTCAGTGTGACACAGTGTGACAAGGCTGGCCCTTTGAATTACAGGCACAACAGAAACAGGAAGTAAGAGTGAGAGAAAGTTGTGGTGAAAGAGTACAGCAGGGTTCGCCACCATCCCCTGCCGGAGCCTCGTGGAGCTTTAGGTGTTTTCGCTCAATAAACACTCACAACGCCCGGTCTGGGAATCAAAACCGTGATCCTATGACCGCAAGTCCGCTGCCCTAACCACTGGGCCATTGCGCCTCCGCGTCTTCTACTATAATCTCAGGCCAACCAAAGCCTTGTGAATTTGGCAGATGGAAACTGAAAGCAGCCCATCATATATGTGTGTGTGTGTGTGTGTGTGTGTGTGTGTCTGTGTTTGTCCCCCACTACTGCTTGACAGCCAGTGTTGGTGCATTTATGTCCCTGTAACTTAGTAGCTTGGCAAAAAAGACTGATAGAATAAGTTACCAGGCTTAAGAAAAAAAAGTACTGGGATCAATCCATTCAACTAAAAATTCTTCCAGGCAATACCCCAATATGGCCGTAGTAATAGTTTGACAGGAGCCGACCATTATTTACATTTGACGGATTCTCATCTAGTTTGTTGTTAACACAACGTTTCAGCTGATATACCCTCCAGCCTTCATCAGGTGTCTTGGAGAAATTTCAAACTTGGGTTCTCATTCCTAAGGTATTTTTCGATGTTATTATTGTTATTATTATTATTATTATTATGATTATTATTATTATTCAGATCACTGCCTGGAATAGAACTCGGAATCTTAACCACTACACCATATGCTGTTCAGGTTACATGTCTGTTTTGGCATGGTTTCTATGGCCTGATTCCCTTCCAAATGCCAACCACTTTACAGAGTATACTGGGTGTTTTTACAAGCACCAGTAGGGGTCATTTTTACATGGCACCAGCACATACGAGCCTGCAAGATTAGGGATGCTCAGCTGGAGAGGGTTGCAGGAGATGAGCCTGTATGCAAGGGCAACCATGCTTTTAGGTAGCTTGATGTGTCTTTTCAAGCACAGCAAACAGCTAGGAATCTCTGTCCCCTATCATCCCCTCTGTGAGTCCCAACGTTTGTAGATCCTTTCTCACCATTTTGTCCCACGTTTTCCTTAGTCTACCCCTTCCACATGTTCCCTCTACAATTAGAGATCTGCACCGCTTGATGCAACTGTCCTTATTCACATGCATGAAATAATGCATGGTTAATTCAAAACTATGTGAATAAATAAGTATTATATTTGATAATAATCTGAATACTAAAGAATTTATGTGGCCGTTGCCAGTATCGCCTGACTGGCCTTCATGCTGGTGGCATGTAAAAGCACCCACTACACACTCGGAGTGGTTGGCGTTAGAAAGGGCATCCAACTGTAGAAACTCTGCCAAATCAGATTGGAGCCTGGTGTAGCCATCTGGTTTCAGCAGTCCTCAGTCAAATCGTCCAACCCATGCTAGCATGGAAAGCGGACGTTAAACGATGATGATGATGATGATGATATATATATATTGAGCATGGCCGTTGCTAGTACCACCTGACTGGCCTTCGTGCCAGTGACACATAAAAGCCCCCACTACACTCTCGGAGTGGTTGGCGTTAGAAAGGGCATCCAACTGTAGAAACTCTGCCAAATCAGATTGGAGCCTGGTGTAGCCATCTGGTTTCACCAGTCCTCAGTCAAATCGTCCAACCCATGCTAGCATGGAAAGCAGACGTTAAACGACGACGACGATTACATGGTCACCCAGGTGAAATAGGTATCGAAAGGGTCTACTGGCAAAAACACAGTAGAGAATCTCTGATGTGGAAGCTTCGTTTACACAGCAACAATAGCAGCAGCAGCAGCAGCAACAGTAGCAGCAGTAGCAACTGTAATGGCAGCAACAGATGCAGCAGCAGTAACAACAACATCAGCTTCAGCAGCAGCAGCAGCAACAACAACAGCTGCATCAGCAGCAACCACAATGACAACAATTGACCTACAACAATAACAATAACAACAGCAGCAACAATATCAACAACAGAAGCAGCAGCAGCAGTCAGCATCATCAACATCAGCATCACTGTCAGCAGCACAACCTGACATTAGATTGCATTACATTACAAGACAATACATTACACTGTATCTAATCTGTAATACACCCTTCTGTGTTTCACTACATGACTACCCTACAAAGCTCTGACACAATGTTATATCACATGATGCTATAACACTCTTTAATAGTGCAGTCTGACTACATTACATAACACTATCGTATCCTACACCATACAGCATTGTGTGTGTGTGTGTGTGATTGATCATCATCATCGCAATCATCATCATCATTATCATCGTCGTCGTTGTCAATGTCATCATCATCAGCATAACAGTGTCATCATCATCATCAACATTATCATCATTGTCGTCGTCTTCATCACTGTCGCCATTGTAATCATCATCATCATCATTGTCTTCATTGTCATCATCGTTGTCATCATCATCATCATCATCACCGTCATCATCATCATCATCATTCTTATTGTTGTTATCATTGTTATCAGTGTCACTGACATCATCATCATCATTGATATCATCATCATCATCATTATAATCATCATCATCGTCATTATTATCATCACTGTCATCGTCAACCTTATCATCATCATCATCATCATTATCAGTGTCACTGACATCATCCTCATCATCATCATTAATATCATCATCATTGTCATCCTCATCTTCTAGTGTTCACTTTCTGTGCTTACACGACTCATACGGAATTTGTTGAGGCATATTTTTCCAAGGTTGAACGCCCTTCTTGTTGCCAAGCAAGGTAGGGTAGTGTTTCCCTCATAGCCAGGCAAGGTTTTATGGCAGACTGGAAGCAAACAATGCTACTTACATGGTGGTGATACTCATTTACAATCATCATATGCTTCAAAACAAGGGCACACACAAAGTCACACACACACACACAGAGTTTCCATCTACCAAATCCTCTTATAGAGCTTTGGCCAACCCAAGATGCCACACAATGGAACTGAACATAAGACCATATAGTTAATTTCACAGCCATGTCTGCCTCTTACATACACACATACGAATATATATATATATATATATATATATATATATATATATATATATATATATATATATATATATATATATGATTGACCACTAGCTACTAAAGCTTTCTTTTTTTATTTTCTCATGTTCCTTTCAGTTGAAGAGTGTAGGCTCGAAATGCAAAAGACTTTCTCACCTTCCCAAGCATTTAACCAATACACCTGTTTGTTGTCTACACACCTGTCTTCATCTTTTGTTTTTTTGTAAATTCCAACTATATATATATATATATATATATATATATATATATATATATATATAGAGAGAGAGAGAGAGAGAGAGAGAGAGAGAGAGAGATTCAAGGGAAATATGGTACTTAAGTTTAAGCACCAGAATTAAGTATGGTATTATCCAAACAATTCCAAAATAAGGTGATTAAAATCAAAATAAGCAACAAGGATATTCAAAGTTAATGCAGTACGATCGTTTCATGCGACTCCATTTATTTAAGCAATGTGAACATTACATTAAATGTAAAATGCAGAGCAATCTTCAGCTGCACAAAGATATAGAAATTTACTGAAATTTCATTTCAACAGAAGGACATATTATTGTAACTACATTTAAACACTCCAAATGGAAAGGAAGAATACAAAAAACCATTTTGACTTAGCCAGACCAACTTGTATGGTAGAAAAGATGTGGGTAGAAACTCCATACGATGTACCCAGTGTAAGCTATAGACACCTAAAAGGTGCCGCATTATCAAAGGAAGGTTAACCAGCAAGATAGTTTTTGTGTGTGGCAGATGCACAGGGGCAATAAACACTGAAGATGTACAGAAAACAGATTCCATCACATGCCAGGGGGAAAAACTAGAAGTAGTCGATAGCTTCTACTACCTAGGTGACCAAGTCAGTAGCAGGAGAGGGTGCACTGAAAGTGTAGCTGCTAGAATAAGAATAGCCTGGGCAAAGTTCTGAGAGCTCTTACCTCTGCTAGCGACAAAGGGCCTCTTGCTCAGAGTAAAAGGTAGACTGTATGACACATGTGTACGAATAGCCATGCTACATGGTAGTGAAACATGGGCCATGACTGTTGAGGACATGCATAGGTTTGAAAGTAATGAACCTAGTATGATCTGATGGATGTGTAATGTCAATGTGCAAACACGACAAAATGTGGGGTAAGTGCATATCAGATAACAGTCTAAGACAAACTATATCTGAAATAAAATGTGATGGTCATGGGTGGAATGCCTTTGATCATGAGTCTGTTAGATTAGAGCTGAAAAGAACTTTCAGCAGAACAAAGTTAATCTCTCAGAGAAAGCTGTGCTGGCTATCCAGTTTCAATTCCCAATTGCAGCTATTTAACTTCATATTTCACATCACAATGGCTTCTTAGAACTGTACAATTTGCTAGAAATAGCAGTCAAAACTCCTTGAAAACACTGAAATTCAGGCACTAAAGATTCAAGTGTTGCTGTTGTGGTTAAACTTCCAAGTATAAGTGAGCCAATATGAGAACTTCAGCATGCTAGAAAAAGTAGTAAAAACTCTACCAGGACACCTGAGGAAGGCAGGAGAGTAAATCAGCGGAAATGTTGTGGTACCAACAAAGAAGATGAGGACGCATATCCATCCAATGTAAATAATGTAAACAATGTGCCTTTAACATGGCATCAGCACTAGTTACAACTATGATTTCACTAAGCTTGACATGCCTTCTCAAGCACAGCAAATCACCAACAGTCTTGGTCACTTGTCACTACCGGTGTGAAACTCTACATCCAAAGATCATATTTCACTTGTGGATTAAACAAAAACAATAACAACACTTGATCCTCAGGCATCTGTACTTTGGCTTGATTTCATAGCTTTTTACTGCTATTTCTAGCATGTTGAAACTCTCATATTGGCTCATTTATACTTGGGGTTTAACAACAATAGCAACACTTGACCGTTTGGTGCCTGAATTTCAGTGGGTTTTCAAGGAGTTTTGACTTCTATTTCTAGCAAATCATGACTCCCATATAGGACCATTTTTTTTTTTCTTTTTTACTTTATATTACAACTGTTGGTATTTCAAGCCAATGATGCTTTTGAAGTACCAGAAGTAGTTGGTTGACTGTTAGAAATAACAACCAAATCTTTCTCAAGATACACTCTACAGTTATAGAAAAAGACGTTGGATAATGTGGTCGTGATTTTACTGGACATAAAGAATAGATGAGATGTTCACTGTTGGATCATAGGTCTGTTTAACTGGGTTTGACCTAATACTAAACAATAACTACTACTACTGCTGCTGCTGTTGTATGCATAACAAACAGCAAATATACAAAATATGTTGGGTTTTTTTTCCCGAAAATGCACTGACTTTATTAACAAAAAAGAAAATAACAAAAAGATATTTAAAAAAATAAATAAGCTATCAACAGAAGAAAGAAAATACTGTGCCATTGTCCTTCCATAACTGACACTGACAACCTGTTTTGGTCTGTTACAGATACTTTCATCAAAATATTCTAATACATTATTTCTTCAGATTACGTTAAGCTTGAGTTACTTCGACTGAAAGACGTCTTCAGTAGTCACATGTCCCTTCATTATGTTTGTTCCATCCACAAGTCAATATGTGTGTGTGTGTGTGTGTGTTATTAGATAAGTATATAAATAGAAGCAAAAAATGATTCGCACACATACACACACATGCATTCACACATAAGTATACATGTATAAAAACGTATGCATGTGTACGTATGAGTAATAATAAATTATATAATATCGCATTAAGATATGATAGATTATTGTAGTATATGTTTATGTATGTGTGTATGTACATATATATATATGTGTGTGTGTGTGTGTGTGTATGTGTATATATGAATATGCACACAAACAGTCATATGTCAGTGTGCTTGTATGACAAAGTGCAAGTGTGCTGAAAGAAAAATCAGGCATAAGAGACATCTGATGTAGTGTGTAAGAGAGAAGACTTTACTGGTGTGGTCATGTGATGCATATGGATGAGGACAGCACATAAAGAAGTGCCCATCGCTAAATGTGGATGAAACATGTAGATGTGTAATGAAGTAGTAACATGTGAATGTTGAGCCTCATGTGGGAGATGACAAAAGACCACAATGATTGGTGGTTAACTTTATTCAAGCCAGTGGTTCTCAACCAGGGTCTGTATGGTATCTGGAGGTCCATATAAGATTTTGTGGGGTCCACACAAGCAAAATAGTAAATTTGGGACTGAAAGTAGTATTTTAAGGGTCCATGAAAGCAAAATTTGGCTTTAGATGTATTTATTGCAAGAAACAGCTAGGTTTCTTTCTCTAACTTTTTACATAGCTCAACCTACACGTGTGAAGAGCAAAATAACAATTTTTAGACATTGAATGGCTTTGGGGGGTCCACCAGAGTAGAATAATAGTCAAAGGAGTCCATAGGGAAAAGTGGTTGAAAACCACTGATCTAAGCAAAATATGGCCCTAAAAACATCTTCCACATGACTCTGCACTCAATCTGTCCTTCACAAACTTTCCAGCTCCAGCATCCCAACTTCTTAACACCCAGTCTGTCCCACAACTCATCTTCCTAACACCCATCCCTCCATTACTCTCCTAACCACGATACTACTCACTCTGCTGTTGTAATTATGAGAATGGAACTGCACATACTTCATCCCCTACCCCCACAGCTCACTCTTCTGGAACCATTTCATTTTTCTCCCTCTCCTCTTGAGCACTGAGTCCTGGACCTTCCTTAAACAGGATCTGAACAAGCTTGAGGTATAACAAATGTGGTGTCTTCATCAGATCCTTGGTGTTTCTCTATGCGACTGAATCTCAATCAATAAATCTGATAACAATGCCAGCAGCAATAGCTGACCATTGAAGGCGAAGTCCGGCAGCAAAAGCTACAGTGGTTAAGCCATTCTGCAGGATGAGCACCAAAAGACTACCACACCAACTTTTGTGTCGTGGCAGCGACCCATTCATTGGAAAATCCAACACTGTGCGCCAAAGAAGACTTGGGAAAAACAAATTGAGGAAGACCTGAAGTATGAGTGCCACAACCTCAAGCATGCTAAGGCCAGTTCCATGATCGGAAAACCTGGAATAACATTATCACCAGAGTCTGTTATCCAGTGGCACCCACAGCAGTGTATTGGTTGAGAGAACAACTCCCCTGTCCAGCCACCAGCTAGGGATTACAGAAGGAGTTACTTGCCATTCTTTCCTCTGTTTCATATTGACATAAAGAAACCATTGTTCATCACTGGCGACAATACAACAAAGAAATCTCTGTGTCTACAAGTAGCCTGGTATTGAGCAAAACTCATAGCAATAGAGGAGCACTGGAGTTTATCTCGTCGATAGGAGAGTCCATCATACACACACATATTTGAAAAGCCAAGAGGTGAATGGAGATTTATTCACATCCAAAACATTTTTATTTAAAAGTATTTTACTGCATATATAACAATGACCAACATATGTTTCTACTGCAATAATTGCACATTGCTCTTTATGCAATTATGCATTCTAGTCACTGCAATTTCATCAAGGATCCATCACTTATGATGTTTGCAAAGTGAACTAATTCAAACAAGCTTCCTGCATTGGTATTCAGTTGAAGGTGATAGTGTTATTTTTTAAATTGAATTGAATTCCGGTCTTATAATCTCCTCTACTGGTATTACAGTTGAATCATGGTTTTAAAATGTTGAGAGAACAACTTCCCTTAGATACATTCATGCTGTCACTGATAGTCTGTCTGCTGTATCGTCTTTGCTGTGTTTCATGCTCTCTTTGTACATTGCAAATCTCTCTACTTGGTGATGCATGTGTGTGTCATTTTATATCAATTGAGAGGTTTAGAAAGGAAGGTGCCAAAAGTTGATATTGGTCGCTGGAGCCTATTCTACTTGTGATTGGCCGGATTTGTTGATCACATGGGTAGTATTTCTTCCAGGTGAAGTCGCAATTGGTCAGATTCATTGATCATGTGGGTAACATTCCAATGAATTGCGACATTGGTAATTGTTGAATATTCTCACTACATATGTATTTATATATAGCAAAACAGGAAAGTGGAAATTTTTTGGTATTATTTATTCTCTATTACACATATATCATTTACTAATAGGAATTCCAAAGTTTTACATGTTAGATAGATATATAAGGAATTTCCTATTAAACATTTTTCAGACAGAAAAAAAAAAAAATTATGATATTAATTTTACGTTTGGATGCAGTGTTTATAGTAATCAGGAGCAGTACCAATAATCCAGGAGAAAGAAAGAGAGAGAGAGATACAAGCAAACACATATGCTGCTATCTAACATGTAAAACTTTTTAATTCCTATTAGCAAATGAAAGATATGTAATAGAGAATAACTAATACCAAAAAATTTCCATTTTCCCTTTATAGTTATACAATAACTCTTCAAATATTTCCATAATTCTCAATTTTAATATGTATTTTGACTAATATACAGTAGCAACTGTCACCACATATTGGATTGTAATAATAGAATAAGATGTGCTTCAAGAACAAATAACTGGGATTTATCCTAACTACCTATATTATGTATGTAAAATATAGAGTAGTGAGTTTTTTCAGAAATTTCCCTACCAGTGGCCTAGCATGTATAAAAAGTCAATAGGTAACATATTCTCAATATAAAATAGTGTACATTAGGCAGTTTTCTCTTGTGTTTAAATGTACACTATTTTATATTGAGAATATATTATCTGTATGTATGTACGTATGTATATAGATTTACTCATAGTTAATAAGGAAATATTCTGTTTTTATATTACAACTATTAGTTTTTGCCCTAACATTATTTTTCAGGTAATGTGGTGTAAAGTTTAATATTCCGCCTTCATATATATTAAGAACCAATATGGAGGTGGAATAAAAGATATTTTGCTATTCACCTTCTAGCTCCCATGAAAAAAATATACATTGAATAACCACTATATATAAGCTCTAGTCATCGTCCAAATGTCATCTTTATGATAGCGTGTTAGATCAAGTGTGTTAGTGCGTGTGTGCACGCGTCCACAAGTGTACACGCATATATAACTATTAGAATAATGTCACTCTTCTTTTTGTATCATGGTGGAGAGAGCAGAATTAAATGAAGTACTAAGGTTGGGGAAAAAATGTGATAATGCTATCGTGCAAGACCTGCAAGAGGGCGGGTTCATCGTACCCAGATCAAAGAGTTTCCTGATATCTCAGAGTATGCTTGATCAAATGCGTAATTTGTATTATAACCCATCCCATGGGATGTGAAAGACTAAAAAAAGTAAATCATAAAATTAACATCTATAGATTTCAAACGTTCGTAGATCGCTGCAAATTTTGTGGGTAGGGTGTATGATCGATTAAATCGACCTCACTGCTTGACTCGCGCTATATTTTTATCCATCCTGGAAGGCTGAAGAACAAAAGTATTTGAACTCAAAATGTGAAGGGCCGTAACTCAATACTGACACGATTTTATTCTTCCACTCCACTAACTTTTGTATCTCCTTATATAGACACGAAACTTCAGAAAATTTATTATGTAGGTGGTGTGGGAAAAATAAAGAAACGAGAGAAGTTGTGATACTTAAGCATTTCAAAAAGATACACATTAATCGTACTTTTGAAAAAAAAAATTACAACTGGAGGAAATGCTATGCGAAACTGTACATCTCGGACAACGACTGCACTACGAATTTAATCTCTTCCTGTCTTATAGAAAGACAAGTCATATCTGAGAAACAAATAAAACTATGTGATAGTTATCGTTCTTTTCTCCTTCATCCCTCCCTCTTGCCGCATGCTCTGCCTCTGTTTTTTTCATTTTCCTTTCATTCTTTTATCCTACTTCTCTCTCTCTCTCTCTTCGATTTTTTTCCTCCGCTTTATCTCTCCCATCTCACTCACACTCCATTTTCTCCATATCCAACTATCAAAACCAATCACTTTCACAAGCTCCACTCTCTCTCTTTCTACCCCACTCATTCACTCACGATCATTGCTCCTTTCTCTATGTTTAACTCCCTCTCTCTCTCTCTCTTACTATTCCCACTCTTCGCTCCAACATTAAATAGTTGATGGTGGGAACGGGGTAAAAATATGTTTTGACGAATTCGTATTTTGGTTTCATCTTCGTTCTTTTTCGTAAACAAGCGAAAAACCTTTGAAAGACTCAACGTTAAACATCACGCTCATTTTCTCTCTCTTTCCATGTGTGTGTGTCAATTTGACAAAAGGTTGAAGAATAGGTCTGCCTGCCAGAACGACACACAGGTAAATAATATAACGTGCGGAACTGCAGTCTGTCATATAAAGCTTTTTGATACGTTTCTTTTCACCATTTCTAACGCATACTGCAATATAGTGCATATATACATACCACATGCTTATATATATATATATATATATATATACATTTTCACGCAACTCTCGACATATATACATATATACACACAAACACACATACATGGACCAAATAAGTTATCTTTCCTTTAATTCTACTTCAACATTTTGATCTTTTTCTGATTTTCAACTTTCTTTTAATTTCTTGATTGTTTCAGTTTTTGTTTTAATTAAAATTTTCCCCAAAAATGTATTCAGTATTCCATCAACTATCAACTTTACTTCTTTGGTAAATCTTATTTTTCTTCTGTTTCCATCCATCGCTTCTTTCAAGCGAAACACAATCGTTCTGTTTGTTTGTAGGTCTTTACTTCGTTGTTTTTAGTTAGAATTTATAAATCATGAAATCGAGTCTTCGATCAATAAACATTTCATTCCTAGCTTTGTCTCTATACATTGTAATTTAGAATCTAATACAGTTCCGCACTTCGCCCAAATCAATTACTTTTTGCTCGACACTTAATTTCACTTTTTCGCACTTCCGCCTCTTTTTTTTCTTAACTTTTTCTTTTTTCTTAGTTTTCGTTCTGCGAAATAATATAATAATTAATTACAAAACTCAAGTTCGCTTGACCTGTAAGAACTAGTTACAAATCACAACTCTTTTAAAAAAATTCACTATACTTATGCTTGATCATTCACAGGAACAATCCTTAAGGTTAATCAACATCTGAAGCACAACAAATAGAATGGATCAAGAATTTGCCAGATTTCTTTCTAGGTGTTCCTATGTTATACACAAAAAAGTAATTCTTTGTTGAGCACCTGTAACAGATCACATCTGCTGCTCCCTATCACAAGTTTCGGACTTCTGATCGATGTTAATAATCTGAAGTCTCGGCTATTGTACAGTTTTTTCTTCAACCTGAAGCATACTTTCATCTGAGCTAGCGATTTTTAGAGGAATTCTTATTTGCTTGTGAGCCGCCTTCATCTTTATCATTTCTTACTCTAAAATTATTTTCTTCTTAAGTTCCTATCTTTTCTATGTATAGCTATTATATATGAGTGTGAAACTGAAGCGAAAATATAAAACACGGAATTGTTTTGGTGAAAAGCGAAACTTTGATGAGGAGGGGAAAAATTATATTTTCACTGCAGTTTTGTTGTTGGAATATTTGAATTACTTATTGTGTAACCAGATGTCCTCTCTTTCTTAATTTATTTTAGTCGTGGTCACTTTTCCTTAACCTCACTTAAACTACGAAGCCATCATGTTAACCCTCAGGTCAGGCCTAATCGAACTGACCAATGATCAAGTGTTTTCCAGCTGTGACCATCTCCGTCTT